>NC_083584.1:18670987-18930987 GCF_027579695.1 Neoarius graeffei | reverse complement strand
ACAAAGAAACTGATACACAGAGATACGGGGGAGATACACAAAGAGAGAGAGAGACACAGCTCAGAGAGACAGACAGAGAGACTGATACACAGAGAGAGAGAGAAACACAGACAGACAGACAGACAGAGAGACTGATACACAGATACGGGGGGAGATACACAAAGAGAGAGAGACATACACACACAGCTCAAGAGAGACAGCTTGAAAGAAAGACAACTCGAGATCGAGAGAGAGAAAGACAGCTCGAGACTGACAGAGACACAACTCGAGAGAGACAGCTTGAAAGACAGACAGCTCGAGAAAGAGGACGATAACTCGAGACAGAGAGAGAGATAGATACACAGACAGACAAAGAGACTGATACACAGATATGGGGAGAGATACACACAGAGAGAGACACAGCTCAAGAGAGAGACAGCTTGAAAGAAAGACAACGAGAGAGAGACACAGAGATACGGGAGGAGATACGGGGGGAGATACACAAAGAGAGAGAGATGCACACAAACATAGCTCGAGAGAGACAACTTGAAAGACAGACAGCTCAGGACAGAGAGAGAGAGAGAGAGAGAGAGAGAGAGAGAGATGCACACAAACACATAGCTCGAGAGAGACAACTTGAAAGACAGACAGCTCAGAACAGAGAGAGAGAGAGAGAGAGAGAGAGAGAGAGATGCTGACAGATGGAGAGAGACAGAGATGGGTATTCAGTGTCCTCACCACAGCAGCAAAGTAAACAGCCGTGAGTGGATGGGAGGCCAGGAAGAAATCGTAGAGCCGCAGAACGTGTCGGAAGTCTGAGAGGACGTGGCCGTACCAGGTGATCAGCCAACTGAGAGCGAAGATGGTGCCCACCTCGGATCTGTAACACACACACACACACACACAGAGAAATCTTCACTGTCTCGCACAGACACACTGCAAAAACTACATCTTACAAAGAGAATGTTTTATAAAAATAAGCTTGCGTATCTAGCTATCTATGATCGATTGATCTGGGACAGCAGTCTCTGGAGTTTATGCAGAACAGCATGAAAAACATCATGTCAAACCCATGGAGTCTGGTCTGTTACGGAGCATCTACTCACTGTACAAAGCTGCTGTGTGTGTGTGTGTGTGTGTGTGTGTGTGCGCGCGCGTGCGTTTTGCTAGGGTGACACTAGTTGAGCTGCACTGCCCGTGGCTACGGAGGCATGTAAACATTTTCAATGTGCAAGAAAATCGTTCTGCACATTGCTCTCTACACGGATGACGTAACAGCGGGCCCGGGCATCTCAGTCACGCGTGCTCTCCTCCTCATCACGGTTCAGTGCCTTTGGCCTGCAGCTGCTCCATCTCCTCTCCGATTTAGCAAGCAGGACCTTCCACACAAACCACTTCCTGTTGTGTTGCAGTAACAGGCTTGCTATATTAAAATGAGAAATGTGTGATGATGGGCACAAAAAAAAGGGCCAAATTTAAGATTATATTGTTGAAATACTCATCATCCAAAACTATTCATCCCCCTTGGTGTTTGTCCTGTTTTGTCGCATTATAAGCTGGAATTAAAATGGATTTTTGGAGGGTTATCACCATTTGATTTACACAACATGCCTACCACTTTAAAGGTGCACATTGTTGTTTTATTGTGACACAAACAATAATTAAGATGAAAAAACAGAAATCTGAAGTGTGCATAGGTATTCACCCCTCCCCCAAAGTCAATACTTTGGAGAGCCACCTTTTGCTGCAATTACAGCTGCAAGTCTCTTGGAGTGTGTTTCTATTAGCTTAGCACATCTAGCCACTGGGATTTTTGCCCATTCCTCAAGGCAAAACTGCTCCAACTCCTTCAAGTTAGATGGGTTGCGTTGGTCTACGGCAATCTTCAAGTTATGCCACAGATTCTCAATTGGATTGAGGTCTGGGCTTTGATTCAGCCATTCCAAGACATTTAAATGTTTCCCTTTAAACCACTCCAGTGTAGCTTTAGCAGTAAGTTTAGGGTCAGTATCCTGCTGGAGCGTGAACCTTCGTCCCAGTCTCAAACCTCTGGCTGACTCAAACCGGTTTTCCTCCAGAATTGCCCTGTATTTAGTGCCATCCATCTTTCCTTCAGTCCTGACCAGCTTTCTTGTCCCTGCAGATGAAAAATATCCCCACAGCATGATGCTGCCACCACCATGCTTCACTGTAGGAATGGTGTTCTCAGGGTGTTGGGTTTGCACCACACATGGCATTTCCCATGATGGCCAAAAAGATCAATCTCAGTCTCATTTGACCAGAGAATCTTCTTCCATGTGTTTGGGGAGTCTGCTGCATGCTGTTGGGCAAACTCCAAAAGTGTTTTCTTAAGCAATTACTTTTTTCTGGCCACTCTTCCATAAAGCCCCGCTCTGGAGAGTGTATGGCTTAAAGTGTTCCTATGGACAGATACTCCCATCTCTGCTGTGGATATTTGCAGCTTCTTCAGTGTTATCTTTCGTGTGTTTGTTGCATCTCTGATTAATGCCCTCCTTGCCCGGTCTGTGAGTTTTGGTGGGCGGCCTTCTCTTGTCAGGTTTGTAGTGGTGACATATTCTTTCCATTTTGCTATAATGGGTTTAATGGTGCTCCGTGGGATATTCAAAGTTTTGGATATTTTTTTATAACCCAACCCTGATCTATATTTCTCCACAACTTTGTCTCTGAACTGTTTGGAAGGATGTTCTCAGGGTGTTGGGTTTGCGCCACACATGGCATTTCCCATGATGGCCAAAAAGTTCAATTTTTGTCTCATTTGACCAGAGAATCTTCTTCCATGTGTTTGGGGAGTCTGCTGCATGCTGTTGGGCAAACTCCAAACGTATTTTCTTAAAGGAGATACGCAGAGCCTTTATTATTAAATAAATTTCTGAGTGGATAGTATCTCCATCCTTGACTCCTGTATGCTGCATAAGTGGGAATAAAAAAACATATATATTTTTGAGAGTTAAAATCAAACACAAAGTTGGCATTGGAGCTGCCCTGGTGAGCCAGCCAGCCCTGAGTGCGTGACGTCACTGCGGTAACTGGTTTTAAGGCCGAGGCCTTTGACAACTATAGACCGAAATCATATAAATAAAAATTTACGGTTAAAGTAAGAAATACCGTTACCGACTTGCTCAACTAAGACTGATTTGACTTCATTCATTGTGGGTTGACTCTCATTAAAACAGGATAAGTGTTATAACTCATGCAACATACATGTACATGCATGCATTTTCACTGATAAAACATAAAAGGCTAATTAAATAAATCAGGTGAACTGAGACTATCACATTCTGAAGCAAATTAAATAATCTTATACTGGCAACTTAAACACAATACAAGTTACATGCATAGTCAAGCGTCAGTCTGTGAATGGAGGGTGGAGTCAGGGAAGGCAAGTGGCAGAATCACTGCACCTGATGGGAATTAACCTGTGTTTGTGCGTCTTCCCCAGTGACCGCGCCCTATAAGAGGAGAGGGAGAGCAGAGGAAGGACACTAACCTGGACACTTGTGCGTGTGTGTGGGCGAGTGAAATATAAGATGCTGAAAAGTGAAATAAAAAAGAGTTTATGAGAACTCAGTTCTGGCCTGCCGTGCTTATGTGCTCCACCCACCTTAAACTATTTCTACAATGGTGCCGAAACCCGGGACAGAGTACAGAAGAGAACAGCCTCATGGAGTCCTCCCCCTTCAAGGACCTGGTCCGTGCCCTCGCCACGGCCCAACAGAGCCAGCACCAGGCACTGGTCGCCCTCCAGAAGGAACAGGAACAACGGTTCGAAGCCCTGGTGCTGGCGCAGCAGGAAGATCGTCAGGCATTCCGGCACCTGCTCGAGTCGGCGGGGTCCGCCATCACCACCGGCATGGACCCTCCCCACCTCACGCTAACGAAGATGGGACCACATGACACCTTCCTCGCACTTTTTGAACAGGCAGGAGAGGTGTGGGGTTGGCTGGTGGAACAGCACACGGCGCGCCTCCTCCTCCTGCTAACGGGCGAGGTACAGCTGGCCGCACTACAGCTCCCCACCGACAGCCGGCTGGTCTACGCCGACCTCTGCAGGGCCATCCTCCAACGTGTGGGGCGCACCCCAGAGCAGCAACAGCAGTGCTTCCGCGCTGTGCCTGGAGGAGGTCGGCCGGCTGTTTGCGTTTGGCCAGAAACTCCGGGACGCCTGCCGACGGTGGCTGAGGGCCGACAACCGCGACGCCGAGGGAATCATCAATCTGGTGGCACTGGAACAATTCATCGCCCGACTTCCGGAAGGAACAGCGGAGTGGGTCCAGTGCCATCGCCCGGCATCGCTGGATCAGGCCATTGAGCTGGCGGAGGACCATATGGCGGCTGTTCCGACAGCAGGACAGTGTGTCTCCTCTTCTCCCCTCTCTTCTCTCTCACCCCTTCTGTTCCTCATCCTCACCCCATTCCCCCACCGCGGAGGCGGGGGCTGGCTCCACCCCAACAGGCCCGCCGCACCCACGGTGCCCTACTGTTTCCTACTTCCATGTCTGTGTTTTTCCCCCCTCAGGTTAGTGAGCTCCGGAACACCGGTGCAGATGGAAAGCCTGGGCCGGTATGCTGGCTCTGCGGGGAGCCGGGGCACCTCCAGCAATCAATGCTCGGCGATGGAGGTGGGCACGGTGGTCCAGATCCCCGATGTGCCAGGGACCACCCTCGATCGGGCCGGAGCATATCACATACCGGTGAGTATCCAAGGGGATACATATCAGGCTCTGGTGGACTCTGGCTGTAATCAGACCTCAATCCACCAAAGCCTGGTGCAAGACGAGGCATTGGGGAGAGCACAATTGGTGAAGGTGTTGTGTGTGCACGGGGATATTCAAAACTACCATTTAGTGTCGATCCACATTCTATTTCGAGGGGAGAAACTTAGAGTAAAGGCCGAGGTTAATCCTCGCCTTACCCACTCGATAATTTTGGGGACCGATTGGCCGGAATTTAGGGAATTAACGGCACCTTTAGTGAAGAGTGGGGCCTGCCATAATTTAGCGGGGGGAGGTCCCGGTGTGGCATTGGTGGGAGCAGCTGTCACAGAGCCATCTACATCATCACTGCATCAGAGTGAGGAGCAGCAGGCTCCTCCTCCCTCTCTCGGGGAATCCCTTGGGGATTTCCCGTTGGAGAAGTCGCGAGACGAGACTCTGCGGTATGCGTTTGACCAAGTGAGAGTAATCGATGGTCAAACGCTCCAGCCAAACGCCACCCTGTCCTTCCCCTATTTCTCCATTATTAAGGATAGGTTATACCGAGTGACGCAGGACACTCAGACTAAGGAGCCGATAACACCTTTTAATCCCAAAGAGCCGCCAGGAATTTATATTCCTTATACTTTAATCCCATGGCTGGACACTTGGGGCAGGATAAGACACTAACCAGAATAATGGCCCGGTTCTATTGGCCAGGGATTCGCGGCGATGTCCGTAGGTGGTGTACGGCGTGCCGCGAATGACAGTTAGTAAATCCCACGGCCATTCCAAAAGCATCTTTGCACCCTCTGCCATTAATCGAGACCCCATTCGAAAGAATTGGGATGGATCTCGTCAGGCCATTAGATCAGTCAACATGAGGATATCGCTTTATTTTAGTTCTGGTGGACTATGCAACACAATATCCAGAAGCAGTGCCTCTTCGCAATATCTCAGCACGTAGTATTGCAGGAGCACTCTTCCGCGTCATCTCCTGAGTCGGAATCCCCAAAGAGATTCTGACTGATCAAGGCACTACGTTTATGTCACGCACACAGTGCGAACTGTATGGGTTACTGGGAATTAAGCCTATCCGCACCAGTGTTCATCACCCACAAACAGATGGCTTAGTCGAACAGTTCAACCACATCCTCAAGAACAGAATTCAGAAATTTGTAAGTGAGGACGCATGCAACTGGGATAAATGGCTTGAGCCCGTTATTCGCAGTGCGAGAGGTCCCGCAAGCCTCCACGGGGTTCTCCCAGTTTGAATTATTATACGGGCATAAGCCGCGTGGCATTCTAGATGTGCTGCGTGAAAATTGGGAGGAGGGACCTTCAACATTTAAAAATGAAATTCAATACATTATCGACCTGCACGCCAAATTCCACACACTCATGCGCCTAACCCAGGAGAATTTGCGGCAGGCCCAAGAACATCAAGTCCGTCTGTACGACAGGGGCACGCGCCTTAGGGAATTCACACCGGGAGATTAAAAAGTATTCGTGATGTTGCCCACGTTGAGCTCCAAATTAATCGCCAGGTGGCAAGGACCCTTTGAGGTCACACGGTGAGTCGGGGACGTCGACTAGGAGGCGAGGCGAACGGACAGGGGTGGGGCGTTACAGATTTACCACCTCAATCTTTTAAAACTTTGGAACGAGGAGGTCCCTGTAGCGTTGGTGTCGGTGGTTCCAGAGAAGGCGGAGCTGGAGGTTCAAAAAGGAAAATTGACATCGCCCACCGCTCCGGTCCCCTGTGGAGACCACCTCTCCCCGGCCCAACTCACGGAGGTCACCCAGTTGCAGACAGAATTTTCTGACGTGTTCTCACCCCCGCCTGGCCGCACCCACCTCACAGAACATGACACTGAGACGCCCCCGGGGGTAGTGGTGAGCAGCCGCCCTTACAGACTGCCCGAACACACACAAAAAAAAAAAAAAAAAAAAAAAAAAAAAAAAAAGGTGGTTCGGGAAGAACTCGAGGCCATGGTTGAAATGGGCATCGTCGAGGAGTCCCACAGTGACTGGAGCAGCCCGGTGGTCTTGGTTCCCAAGACCGACGGGTCGGTCCGGTTCTGTGTGGACTATAGAAAAGTCAACGCGGTGTCTAAATTTGATGCGTACCCAATGCCTCATATTGACGAGTTGCTCGATCGACTAGGCACGGCTCGTATTTATTTGACACTGGATTTGACAAAGGGATATCGGCAGATCCCCTCGACTCCGCTATCCCGAGAGAAAACGGCCTTTTCCACACTGTTTGGCTTACACCAGTTCATCACGCTTCCGTTTGGGCTGTTTGGGGTGCCCGCTATATTCCAGCGGCTTATGGATAGGGTCCTCCGCCCCCATGCCCCCTACGCAGCCGCATACTTGGATGACATCATTATTTATAGTAATGACTGGCCACGGCACTTAGAACACCTAAGGGCCGTCCTTAGGTCGTGGAGGCGAGCGGGTCTCGCAGCCAACCCGAAGAAGTGTGTGATTGGGCGGGTGGAAGTATGGTATCTGGGCTTCCACTTGGGCAATGGGCAGGTGTGTCCCCAAATCAATAAGATAGCAGCAATTGCAGCCTGCCCGAGGCCCAAGACCAATAAAGGGGTGAGACAGTTCCTGGGGCTGGCTGGCTACTATCGTAGGTTTATACCTAATTATTCGGACGTCACCAGCCCACTGACTGATCTCACTAAAACGGGGGTACCAGATCCGGTCCAGTGGATGGAGCAATGCCAGCGGGCTTTCTCTGAGGTAAACGCTGCACTGTGTGGGGGGCCACTGTTACACTCCCCTGACTTTTCTTTCCCCTTTGTTTTGCAGACAGACACATTGGACAGAGGGCTGGGGGCTGTTCTATCCCAGGAGGTGGAGGGGGAGGACCGTTCAGTGCTGAACATCAGCCGGAAGCTGTTGGTGCACGAGGGCAGGTACAGCACAATAGAAAAGGAGTGCCTCGCCATCAAGTGGGCGGTCCTCGCCCTCCGCTACTACCTGCTGGGGCGCCCTTTCACCCTCTGTTCGGACCACGCACCCCTGCAGTGGCTCCACCGCATGAAGGATGTCAACGCATGGCTCACCCGTTGGTATCTAGCACTCCAGCCATTTAAGTTCGAGGTGGTCCACAGACCGGGGGCATAGAGGTCATGGGGGATTTCCTCTCCCGTCGGGGGGGGAGTCAGCTGCAGGCTGGACAGTAGGGGTATGTGGCAGCGGGGGCGTGGTCAAGCGTTGGTTCGTGAATGGAGGGCGGAGTCAGGGAAGGTAAGTGGCAGAATCACTGCACCTGATGGGAATTAACCTGTGTTTGTGTGTCTTCCCCAGTGACCGCACCCTAAGAGGAGAGGGAGAGCAGAGGAAGGGAGTTCTCCCCAACCTGGACACTTGTGTGTGTGGGCGAGTGAAATACAAGACGCTGAAAAGCAAAATAAAAGAGTTTGTGAGAACTCAGTTCTGGCCTGCCGTGCTTCTGTGCTCCACCCACCTTAAACTATTTCTACAATGTATTAATCTAAATGCAGGTAAACAACGTGTTTTTTTTTTATCCAAACGAGAGTCGGGGCTTACCCGTCTGTGTTCTCGCTTCTTGAAGGCCGATTGTTTTTAAACAATCTGACATTCAGTTCTCCGTTCATTCACTTCTTCCATGTAAGGGCGAGATGGCAGCAACATCCAGTTTAGAAATCAGACGGCTGCTCCATTCATTCACTTTTCTTCATACTGTGTAGTTCACCATTACTGCCGGGCTCAGGCAATTACTAAAACCCAGGACGGAACGGGATGTCACCAGTTTTAGCAACAACTGCAGGGAGGTCACTGCCTGAGTGATGTGTCCCATCCCGTTCAGTCCCGGGTTTTACCAACAACCCTTGGTTCACACTCCGGGAGGACTGGTGCAACTGAACTCACTTTCCTTTCAAAAAATAAATAAATAAATAAATAAATAAAATACAACCCCGATTCCAAAAAAGTTGGGACAAAGTACAAATTGTAAATAAAAACAGAATGCAATAATTTACAAATCTCAAAAACTGATATTGTATTCACAATAGAACATAGACAACATACCAAATGTCGAAAGTGAGACATTTTGAAATTTCATGCCAAATATTGGCTCATTTGAAATTTCATGACAGCAACACATCTCAAAAAAGTTGGGACAGGGGCAATAAGAGGCTGGAAAAGTTAAAGGTACAAAAAAGGAACAGCTGGAGGACCAAATTGCAACTTATTAGGTCAATTGCCAATAGGTCATTAACATGACTGGGTATAAAAAGAGCATCTTGGAGTGGCAGCGGCTCTCAGAAGTAAAGATGGGAAGAGGATCACCAATCCCCCCCAATTCTGCACCGACAAATTGTGGAGCAATATCAGAAAGGAGTTCGACAGTGTAAAATTGCAAAGAGTTTGAACATATCATCTACAGTGCATAATATCATCAAAAGATTCAGAGAACCTGGAAGAATCTCTGTGCGTAAGGGTCAAGGCCGGAAAACCATACTGGGTGCCCGTGATCTTCGGGCCCTTAGATGGCACTGCATCACATACAGGCATGCTTCTGTATTGGAAATCACAAAATGGGCTCAGGAATATTTCCAGAGAACATTATCTGTGAACACAATTCACCGTGCCATCCGCCGTTGCCAGCTAAAACTCTATAGTTCAAAGAAGAAGCCGTATCTAAACATGATCCAGAAGCGCAGACGTCTTCTCTGGGCCAAGGCTCATTTAAAATGGACTGTGGCAAAGTGGAAAACTGTTCTGTGGTCAGACGAATCAAAATTTGAAGTTCTTTATGGCAATCAGGGACACCATCTCATTCGGACTAAAGAGGAGAAGGACGACCCAAGTTATCAGCGCTCAGTTCAGAAGCCTGCATCTCTGATGGTATGGGGTTGCATTAGTGCGTGTGGCATGGGCAGCTTACACATCTGGAAAGACACCATCAATGCTGAAAGGTATATCCAGGTTCGAGAGCAACATATGCTCCCATCCAGACGACGTCTCTTTCAGGGAAGACCTTGCATTTTCCAACATGACAATGCCAAACCACATACTGCATCAATTACAGCATCATGGCTGCGTAGAAGAAGGGTCCGGGTACTGAACTGGCCAGCCTGCAGTCCAGATCTTTCACCCATAGAAAACATTTGGCGCATCATAAAACGGAAGATACGACAAAAAAAGACCTAAGACAGTTGAGCAACTAGAATCCTACATTAGACAAGAATGGGTTAACATTCCTATCCCTAAACTTGAGCAACTTGTCTCCTCAGTCCCCAGACGTTTACAGACTGTTGTAAAGAGAAAAGGGGATGTCTCACAGTGGTAAACATGGCCTTGTCCCAACTTTTTTGAGATGTGTTGTTGTCATGAAATTTAAAAAAAAAAAAAAAAAAAAAAAAAAACACCTAATTTTTCTCTTTAAATGATACATTTTCTCAGTTTAAACATTTGATATGTCATCTATGTTCCAGTCTGAATAAAATATGGAATTTTGAAGCTTCCACATCATTGCATTCCGTTTTTATTTACAATTTGTACTTTGTCCCAACTTTTTTGGATTCGGGGTTGTAAATAGTTTCCTTTTCTTGTAGTTTTCTTTAATTGTTGGTACTGCACCCTCTTTCAATATGGGCTTATAGTCAACGCTCCTCAACAGATCAGAGGTCTTGTACAAGTCTTCAGTAAAATGTGCAGAGCAGAGGAGAGACCGCTTCGTAGGCGCCCAACATGCCCATGAACAACTCACAAAACGTGTGCAAATCTTTACAGCTTGAACATTCTTGGACCATGAATGCAACGTAAATCCACCTTCTGTCATGTTGCTGCACCAGCCAGAAACACATCTACGTGGCATGGCAATAAATTAGCTCAAAATGGAGGATCGGAGTTGCAGTCAGCTTTGTGTTTTAGTATAGCGGAAAAGGTGATGAAACCAACAGACTTCCTGCTGTGACGTCACGGACGTCAAGGTCGTTCACTCAGACCGCTACCTATATGAATCACTTTAATCGTAAAAATTACTATTTTAGATTTATTGTTAACGCTTAAAACTATTCCTGTCTCATTCTTGAGGTCTCAAGGCATTTATAAATGATAGTGAGGCCATGGCTCTGCATATATGCTTTAAGCAATTACTTTTTTCTGGCCACTCTTCCATAAAGCCCCGCTCTGTGGAGTGTATGGCTTTAAGTGGTCCTATGGACAGATACTCCCATCTCCGCTGTGGATCTTTGCAGCTCCTTCAGTGTTATCTTTGGTGTCTTTGTTGCATCTCTGATTAATGCCCTCCTTGTCTGGTCTGTGAGTTTTGGTGGGCGGGGCCTTCTCTTGTCAGGTTTGTAATGGTGCCATATTCTTTCCATTTTGCTATAATGGATTTAATGGTGCTCCGTGGGATATTTTTTATAGCCCAACCCTGATCTATACTTCTCCACAACTTTGTCTCTGACCTGTTTGGAGGCTCCTTGGTTTTCATGTTGCTTGCTTAGTCGTGTTGCAGAGTCAGGGTCCTTCCAGAACAGGTTGATTTATACAGACATCATGTGACAGATCATGTGACACTGATTGCACTCAGGTGGATCTTAATCAACTAATTAATTATGTGACTTATGAAGTGAATTGGTTGGACCAGCTCTTATTCAGGGGTTTCATACAAAAAGGGGGTGAATACCTATGCACACTCCAGATTTCTGGGGTTTTTTTTCCCCATCTTAATTATTGTTTGTGTCACAATAAAACAAAAAATTTGCACCTTTAAAAGTGGTAGGCATGTTGTGTAAATCAAAATGGTGCTAACCTTCCAAAAATCCATTTTAATTCCAGCTTGGAATGTGACAAACACAAAGGGGGATGAATACTTTTGCAAGACCCTGTAAATCAATTTTATTAAATCAACGTGTTATTTCATTACTGTGTATTACTTTCATGTGAAGAGTTCCACTAATACACAAAACCACTGATGTGAATCGTCTAAAGAAGGTGTTCCAGCCACTGGGCATGACAGAACTGTGGCATAACTTCAAAATAAGAAGTAAGGAACGAGCCCATGGAAGGAGTCTCCAGTGTCAGCACTTTGTAAAAGTCAGAACTCGATATTAACTTTTTAATCCACTCGTCAGTGGATCAAAGTAAACAAGTTGGACATGATAAGGGGGACATAATCACGCAGTGAATGAAAACAAACCGTGAGCGAGTTGGGCACTGTCGGAAAATTCCCGCAAAATATTTTACGACATTTGTGATCGTGAATGAGAACCATACGAAAGAAAAAGAACAATATAAAAGTCAGAATGAAAATGACGATTCACCACAGATATTTATTTTATTGAGGTGTTTGATCGCCGTTTCTCCGATTTCAATGAAGCCTAATGATCTGTAATTAGATACTACGCCGTGGTTATTTTTACACACGCACCTGCTGTACTCGGCTTCCCCGGAATTTCGTAAACAATAACACGGCTGGATCACTGAGCGAACTGAACTAGTTTTGTTGGAACTTTATTGATGTAACTCTTGAATAATTAATTTTTTTTTTTTTAAATGGTGATTTTCGACAAATATTCAACTCGTCCCATCAGAGAGACGGATGCGGAGATTCGACTTGTCCAGACCAAACGTTTGGTCGTCCTAGACAGTCGGACAACCATTAATGTCAAGCCCTGAAAATGTGGCCAAGTTATATAATGCATCGGAGTCCTGAGTGGCACAAGAGAAAAGGATTCGCCTTATCGCCAGGAGGTCATGAGTTTGAATCCCGCTGACACTACAGCCATCACTGCTCTTTGGGTGGGACTGAGACCCCGTCCACACGTAGCCGGGTATCTGCTAAATCGAAGATATTTTTCTACGTTTTGGCCTGTCATCCACATGAAAACACATCAAAAACGAATATTTTAAAAAACTCCGGGCAAAGTGAAGATTTTTGAAAACTCCGTGTATGCCTTTTCGTGTAGACATAGATAACCAGAGTTTTGCGTTTTAGAACGTCACAATCTGCGCCAAAAAAATGACAACAAATCTGCCCTGACGTCAAACGTGCGACCTTTGTTTACTGCAGAAGCCAGATTAAGCATGGACAAAGAGTAATGGATCGGAGTAGTGCCTTGAAAGCGTTAATTATTGTGCAGGTGCTATTTACATGTTTAATTTTAGAAGCCCAACTACTGACAAGATTCCCAATCAACGTTTTCTTGCGTCTTTTGAAGTTTATACTCCAAAACTGTGTTTAGAAGCAATTCTGTCTCCGAGTCTGTCCAGACGAACGAGCTTGGCGCCATGTTTTATGTTTAGGCGGAAGTGACGCCAACAGAGGGCTATTCTGATGTGATTAGGGGGTAGGATTTGGGGAAATAATGCCATCTACAGGTTTGGAATACTTATGAATGTGATTGAAAACGCAGATGTTCGGTTATGTGTGGAAGGGATTTTTTCGAAGACGAGGTGGTGTGGATAAAACATTTTTATAAACGGAGGGGGGGAAAATGTTCGGTTTTAAAAATACCCGGCTACGTATGTACATGGCCTGAATGTTCGCCGTCATGTGACAGGGAAGAGAACTGTGTAAAAATAATAACAATAATTAAAAGTAGTAATAAAAATATGAGGTGAAGTGGAATGGTATAATAGTTCTATGATATTAATTGCTATAGTCCAAGAGGCATAAAACATCTCACGGAGTGCTGTTTTTGGAAAGTAAACAACTTTTCCTCTCCTGTCTTGTATCATTCGTTACTTATAAATCACCCCAGATCATCATTTCGCTATAGCAAGACACAACATAACCCCAATATCATCTTTACGTCCATATGGTGCATATTTAGTACCTGTCGGTGCTTGAAGGCTTTTAATACACATCCTGAAAGTAAATTAAAACAAGACATTTGATGCACGCCTTCTTCTCATGCTCTCAAAAAAAAAAAATCAACTTAAATGCACCAAAGTGCTCTAAAGTTTTGAAACTCCTCGAGTTCGACTGTACTGTGACTGAGCTTGTTAGCTTGGAAAGTGCCCTGAGCAACAGCACCTGAACAAGCTCAACCATTAAACCTGAAGCGCTGCAGTGCACTAGATGGAAATCCCAGGACACACGCACGCATGCAATATTTATCCCCAGTCTCTTATTCGCTCCATTTTAAATGACAAGCCATTAAAAATAACTTCCCTTTCCATACAGGGCTGAGGAGCAAGCCCGAGTCCTTTCAGGCACACTTTCCTCAGTGCACGCTGCATCTCTTATGCATGAGGAATCGAATGGTAAAAGCGCACGGGTTTAAAAGCAAACAAAACATCAATGATGAAACAAACCGACTTGTTCACTCTATTAAAAATCGTTTCGATGCTCACTTTCATCATGTCATAATGACATCATAATAGTCTCAGCTCATTATCTCTAGCCGCTTTATCCTGTTCTACAGGGTCGCAGGCAAGCTGGAGCCTATCCCAGCTGACTACGGGCGAAAGGCGGGGTACACCCTGGACAAGTCGCCAGGTCATCACAGGGCTGACACATAGACACAGACAACCATTCACACTCACATTCACACCTACGGTCAATTTAGAGTCACCAGTTAACCTAACCTGCATGTCTTTGGACTGTGGGGGAAACCGGAGCACCCGGAGGAAACCCACGCGGACACGGGGAGAACATGCAAACTCCGCACAGAAAGGCCCTCGCCGGCCACGGGGCTCGAACCCGGACCTTCTTGCTGTGAGGCGACAGTGCTAACCACTACACCACCGTACTGCCCCAGAATAATGCTTTTTAAAAAAAACAACACCACGTTGTTGGTTTTATTATTTCAAAGTAAGGGCATGCAAACATTTACATGCAACTAGACTTCATGCAAAGAGGTCTCGAGTGAATATACATTCTGTCGTTTAGTCTGAAGATGATTTGGATGAGTGCAGAATATAAAAACGGTGTGTCCTTGCAAGCAAATCAGGACGGAGGAAACAGGAAAACACTTCTGCACACTCCGTGGTGCTGGTTGAGACGAAGCGGTAAAGCTCACACAGCTGCACAAGTTTACAGTGTGTGAAGCTAATGTTACACTCTGCTGCCTCCTAATGGACAACATTCACACTGCACCCTTCTTCAAGGGGAACTGAAGTCATTTTTAAAGTGCATATTCTGGACGAATTTCGTTTTTTTTTTTTTTATTTGAAAGTATGTCCCTTTACACACTCATCCAGAAGGGTAATTTTGCAGAAGGCCATCTGTCTACAGCAGAAAAAAAAATAAAACGCGTCTGGAAAAATCCCAAGGGAGTCTGGAGCCAGATTCGTGACGTTATCTGCGGAAGCGCCAGCAGGCTGCGCGAGCTTTGCACGGTTTCAGTGCACAGCCTGTGTAGACCAAGCGCTCCCATTTCTCTCTCATTGTCCGGTCTTTTGGAAAACAATGAGTACTAATCCCATCAAGATTGGTGTTGCTACACCCTCCTACGATACATCTGTTAACCATTTTAATAATTACGCGATAACGTTGAAGAAATTTGCAGAAAACCACCAGGTCGTTTTCTCATAAACAAACCAGCGCTGACGTAGGATTCAGAAGGAGGCGTCCCGCACGCGACGTCACGAAAATCAATGTTTGCCGGGAAATCCAAATGGCAAGTTTTTTCAGAGGCGGACCAATTCGCCTCAAATGGCTCGATTTCAACTGAATTTTTTCTGGTATTGCGCAAGGGAAAAAAAATTGCAGAGAATGCAGAATGTTACAGATATTTGACCAAAGTTTAATATAAAATAGGAGAATTACATTGATCTTGTTCCTGAATTTACCCGTGATATGCACTTTAAACTTGCTTTATTTCTTAATTAACGTGTTATTCAATTACGTTTTCGGTTTTAGTAACCTTATATCGTGACTCGTACTGGCAACTAATTGCAATTAAATATTATACTTATCGGCCTATTCGGTTTTTAGCCGTGTTGAATTTAGTTCGTTTGGTCCACAGCAGGCGTCGCTTATCTGCGCGATCTTCATGAGACTTGTGCAAGACTTCGAAATGTCAAGTGTCAGTCAGGTGTCAGTGCCGCCATTTTGAAAACTGTTTTCCAAACGAAATATTGCACAAAAACGAGTTTAAATGACGATTGCTAGCTACTTTTTTCAAACTTTCCTGATTGTTATCAAAACAAACAAAACTTCCAGCTTTGATTACGTCAGCATTCGAAAGAGGGCGCACGCCTTTTGACAATCCCTCCGTGTCCGAAATCGCTCCCTACTCACTATATAGGGCACTATATAGCGAGGACGCCATTTTGTAGTGCTGTCCGAAACCTTAGTGAGGATTATTTACACTCTATATAGTGCACTCAAAGTATCCCACGATGCATCACGAAAAGCAGTGTACAACTGATGGTCACTAACCAAAGCAATATATCCCATCATGCATTGCAGTTGCACTGAAAGAAATCAAATTAAAAGCCTCAAATTTGATTGAATAAAAGGCAGCGGCAAAGAAGAAAGTATTCAGCCTTGATTTAAAAGAACTGAAAGATGCAGGTACTTTGTATTGATTAATGTGGGAAATACACTCAGTATAATATGGATTTATCACAAAAACACATGCATGTATTTATTATTTTGAAACCCACCAGCCGACTGATCTGGCACATTTTAATTGTGCAACAGTAATGACGTAAATACCAGCGCGATGGAGTAGTGTCCGAAAGAGTTTTTACATTTTATCAATGAGCTCGCTATATAGTCCTCATCTCATCATCTGTAGCCGCTTTATCCTTCTACAGGGTCGCAGGCAAGCTGGAGCCTATCCCAGCTGACTACGGGCGAAAGGCGGGGTACACCCTGGACAAGTCGCCAGGTCATCACAGGGCTGACACATAGACACAGACAACCATTCACACTCACTACAGTCAATTTAGAGTCACCAGTTAACCTAACCTGCATGTCTTTGGACTGTGGGGGAAACCGGAACACCCGGAGGAAACCCACGAGGACACGGGGAGAACATGCAAACTCCGCACAGAAAGGCCCTCGCCGGCCCCGGGGCTCGAACCCGGACCTTCTTGCTGTGAGGCGACAGCGCTAACCACTACACCACCGTGCCGCCCCGCTATATAGTCCTCTATCTAGTAATTCCCTATATAGTGAGTAGTGAACGAGTGAGCGATTTCAGACACAGGGAACATTAGCAGATGTCGGTCACTTTGAGTTCCGCTGTATGTTTTACTTCCGTCCTACGATGTCTCGCACAGGTCTCAACGAATCTCGTTTACGGCCATTGCTTTGACATATGGACTGATATATTACAGAGCATATTTCAAACACTCATAACTTGCTATAGCAGTGACAAAATATCTATCAGAAATGCATTCCGATATTTAATAAAATGAGATAAATAGAATTTTGATTTAAAAAAAAAAAAAAAATGGCCTTCAGTTCTCCTTTAACACGTCAGTAAACTGGAGAATTTACTTCTTAGGGAATACTGTAACGCCACATGTATCAGGCCCATTCATGACTTAACTGGGAGGGGTCATTTTAACAACTGCTCATAAAGTATTCTTAAGTTCCATATAATTTAACTCCTTTATGTATTGACTAAATGAGTATTAGAACAAACGAATAGCTCCATCAGATCCCTGGTGCATTTTTTGGACATTTTTGTAGATAAACCACCCCTGTGCCAGAGGTCTCGAAAGCAGCCGGTCGGTGGCGGCAAATCGCCGTCTGTCATAGGATTTGCCGTCGTCTATTTTTCACCGAGTAACAAAAAATATTTGTTTACATATCTGTACAAAGCTGAGCAGCGTGCGATGTGAAACTAAGTTTTATTCAACTAAACAATGTCCAAATACTAACACGTCCGTAAGAAATAGAGGCAGCCGTTATGCTGTAACTAAAATGCAATCTGATTGGCTGACAAGGTGTCGACAATGCTTCGTGTACTGTGATTGAGCCGCGGTACCGCATGGCTAGAAATGGCGACTTATGCCTGCGTCACATGTTGGCGTTTCAGCCTTGCGTATCTACGGCGTATCAGGATATGTGGCAGTAAGAAAGGAACGTCACAGCATCGCCAGCTTGTGTAGCTAATACTCTTGGATGCGTAACACGATCTTGTGCGACGTATTTTTAAGTCTGAACTTAAAAACCCGTAGCACACACGTAGCAGCTTTGATACGTCACACGTACGCCATGTGTACGCCATAAAAACGAAAGCTTCTCGAACACCTATTACGCCGTGTGAACGCTTTAGTTGACATGCGATGTAATTGTTGCGTGCGCTGTAAATAAAAAGGGCTTAGACGTGTCTTATATCAATTTTGTCAAGCAAACGAGCGACCATTACCATGACAGGCTGCTCTCCAAGCTTTGAGTCCAGCGAAGCCGTTTAATTCATCATATAGCCAGTCTTAATAAGGCGTGCGTGCAGTCCAGAGCGCACCCGAGAGTCCTGCGTGAAGGAGTTCTTGTCGAATATTTCTTAGATTTTCCATGAACCCATCATTTTGACCACACTCGCTGAGAAAGGCGAGTCTGGGGCGATCTTTCCTCGCCATTAGAGTTTACAACTTGCGTTTGGCGAGTTGCGGGTGATTAAACTACACGCTGTGTGTAGGACAGGCAGCGTGAGTTACAGGTTAGAAGACATCACCTCCTTCTGATTGGTTGGATGTTGATGGGAAGCCATGGCCTAAAGTTTAGAGAAGCAGCTTTGGGACCAAAAGGTCGCTGGTTCGATTCCCTGGACCAGCAGGAATGGCTGAAGTGCCCTTGAGCAAGGCACCGAACCAAAACCCTCCCCGTTCTGGACAAAAGCGTCTGCTAAATGCCTGTAATGTGATGTGATGTGATGTGATCCACTCTGACAACATAACTGACTGACAGCTGCAGAAATGAGACCAGAACTTCCCCAAATCTTCCCCATACAAAGTTCTGACTTAAAAATTGTTTGAAGAACGCCTGTCAACTGGCATTCGTTCAACTTATTTCATGAGCTTCATCAAATATTTGTACATTGCGTCCCGATTCCTAAATTTGATCGACAAGACAACGGATGCTCCAGGGCTGCAAACTATTTTTATTTGTTTTTGCAAACTCTCAAAAAGTATGTGTTTGAGGTAAAGATTTCCTGTCAGGTCGAGATTTCTGAAAAAGAGATAAACACCAGTTCTGTCTTTCAGCATTCATCGAACTTATAACAGATAAACAGCAGCCTAATTAGGCAAGGCAAGTTTATTTATATAGCACATTTCATACACAACGTGCTGCTTCAAAGTGCTTTACAGAAGTAAAAACAAAAACAGTAAACAATAGAGAAATAAAATTACATAAATAATTTTATTTTTATTCTAAAACAATTAATTAAAAGAATTAAAAGAAAATAATAAGAATTAAACAATAGTAGAAATAAAATAATAAAATGAAGTCGAAGTTCAAATAGGAGGAGAAAAAAAAGAAACCAGCAGAATAGAAGAATAAAATAGAATAAAGTTAAAATTAAAGTAAATTTAAAACGTGCAGAGAAAGTAAAGATTATAAAAAATGTAAAGAAGAATTATTTAACAGAAAGCATCTGAAAACAGCTTGGTCTTTAACCTAGATTTGAAACTGCCAACAGCAGGAACATTTTTAGGCTACGTTCACACTGCAGGCTGAAGTGACTCAAATCCGATCTTTTCGCCCATATGTGACCTGTATCCGATCTTTTATTGACAATATGAACGACACAGATCTGATTTTTTCAAATCCGACCCAGGCCGTTTGGATATGTGGTGCTAATTCAGATTCCTATCCGCTCTTTTCATATGCGACTTCAGTCTGAACCGCCAGGTCGCATTCATCCGACTTACACGTCATCAACAAGCCACAAACGTCACTATTCTGCGCTGAAGTAGGCGGCGGGTCCCTCAAAAAAAGTTACAACAACATGGCGCATAATCACGGGCGCAGATAGAGGGGGGGGACTCGTCCCACCCAGATTTAAATTCACCTCGCTCGGTCCCCCCCCCCACTTATAGGGAGGAAAAAACGTCTATGCTGTCTTTCTTTGCATAAGGCAAACCTCACGGAAAAATCAAAAGACTAATTACCATTCGGTTTATTGAGGTGCACAGCAGTGTATACATAGTTGCAACAACTCACATAAAACAAAGACTGATATTCGGTTGGTTGAGCTGCGCAGACTGCACAGGTTGCGAGCTCGAGCTTGGTTGCTATGGTTACTAACAACAAGTTTGACAGGCATATCGGGGTTGGGGTTGGTTTGCTGGCAGCTTTGTCCCCCCCAGTTTTTTGTCCCTCCCAGTTCAAAAAACGTATCTGCGCCCCTGCGCATGACATCAATGCGAGGGACGCTTCGGGCTGTGAAGGTTCTGAATCTTCTCAATGGAAGGACGCAGAGGTTAGGGAGCTGATTTCCATTTGGGGGGATGCAGCTATTCAAGCTAGACTGGATGAGTCATACCGCAACCGGGCGGTTTTACTTCCGTAAACACTGGCCATGCTCACTGCGTGTGACGTCGTCGTATCCTGCAATGCGCATGCGGAACACTTTTAGGTCGCTTTTCGTTCATACTGAGGATCACATACAAGTCGCATATATTTGTTAATGTGAACGACCTCACAAAAAAATCGGATTTCACAAAAAAATCGGAATTGAGCATTAAGCCTTGCAGTGTGAACGTAGCGTTGATGTCCTCTGGCAGTTGGTTCCATAGCTGTACTGCATAGTAGCTAAAAGCTGCTTCACCATACTTTGTTTTAACAACAGGTTTTACCAGTAAATTTTTCTGCTGCGATCTGGTAGATCTGATTGGGTTAGGCCGCTGCGACATATCAGAGAGGTAATTGGGCCCTGTACCATTTAGAGATTTGTATACCAGCAGCAATATTTTAAATTAAACCCGTCCGCCTTGCGTATGTGAACTCGCCCAACATTTATTCAGTTTCTCCGTTAACATCGAAAAGGCAAACAGTTTGATTCTTATCTTTATTATAGCGCAACTCAGACACTAATGGGCTAATAACAGGTTTTAAGATTTGCAGGCCTCGTGTATAAAAAGTGTAATTAAATGTATATTGCTTGTTAAAATGTTAAATAAATATTTGTAATAGTCAGTAAATTGCTATGGTATGAGAATAAGAATACAGGAAAATAATTAGAAAAAAAAAACAGAACATCAAGGACGTAGTCGCTCATCTGGCCTGCCATCAAAACAACCATGACGACCAGAACATCAAACGGTTAAACATCAATAAAATTTATTAATTCTATATCTTATTTCAGCGAAACGTTATACAAACCAATATCACAGTGAGTATATGATCCGATAATGGCAATCGTTTGCAAAAGTTACATAAAATGCCGTGAAAACTTGTCAAAATATTGTTTTGGCTAGGAACGACCCGGAAGTGGAGGACTGATCACAGCGCCACCTGCTGAATACAGCTAAAATGTTGGGATAGCGGAATCGAAGCATTGTTCACTACAGGAAAAACAACAAAGGACTAAATTTTGTTCCCCGAGTGAAGATCGACCCAAAACCTCGATCAGAACTGAATTCGCATGAGAAATGAGAGAGGAGATACAATTCTAGTCAGAAGAAAATGTGTTAAGTTGACCTAATTACTAATTTGTTCGGAAAAAATTGGCAATACAATGACCAAGTGTTGTGCAGAAGGTTGAGTTTTTTCAAATAAAACAATCAGAAATGAAATCCGTTGAGAACTGAGGGAGGGAGGAGACACGATTTAACTGAAAATAAAATTGTAAACAATTTGTTTACAACAGGAAAAATCAACAAACAAAAACAACCAGGTTTTGTTCCTCGAGGGAAGATCGACCCGAAACATCGATCGGAACTCAAAATCGGATTAGAAATTAGAGAAGAGATACAATTCTAGTGAAAAGTTCGAAAACTCGTTAAGGCGACCTAATTAGCAGTTGGTGAGCACAAATATGACAAAACAGCGACCAAGTGTTGTGTAGAAGGTCGAGTTCTTTCCTACAGTTTAACTGACAAACACAATACGGAGATGGGGTTTAACTGACAAGCACAATTGCAAACAAATTGTTTACAACAGGAAAATCAACAAACAAAAGACCAAGTTTTGCTCCTTAAAGGAACAGTCCACCGTACTTCCATAATGAAATATGCTGTTATCTGAATTGAGACGAGCTGCTCCGTACCTCTCCGAGCTTTGCGCGACCTCCCAGTCAGTCAGACGCAGTCAGACGCGCTGTCACTCCTGTTAGCAATGTAGCTAGGCTCAGCATGGCCAATGGTATTTTTTGGGGCTGTAGTTAGATGCGACCAAACTCTTCCGCATTTTTCCTGTTTACATAGGTTTATATGACCAGTGATATGAAACAAGTTCAGTTACACAAATTGAAACGTGGCGATTTTCTATGCTATGGAAAGTCCGCACTATAATGACAGGCGTACTAACACCTTCTGCGCGCTTCGGCAGCGCATTGATACGGAGCTCAGATATCAATGCGCTGTCGAAGCGCGCAGAAGGTGTTAGTACGCCTGTCATTATAGTGCGGACTTTCCATAGCATAGAAAATCGCCACGTTTCAATTTGTGTAACTGAACTTGTTTCATATCACTGGTCATATAAACCTATGTAAACAGGAAAAATGCGGAAGAGTTTGGTCGCATCTAACTACAGCCCCAAAAAATACCATTGGCCATGCTGAGCCTAGCTACATTGCTAACAGGAGTGACAGCGCGTCTGACTGACTGGGAGGTCGCGCAAAGCTCGGAGAGGTACGGAGCAGCTCGTCTCAATTCAGATAACAGCATATTTCATTATGGAAGTACGGTGGACTGTTCCTTTAAAGGAAGATCGACCCAAAACATCGATCAGAAGCAGATGGAATCGGATGAGAAATCAAAGCGGAGATACAATTCTATAGTGAGAGGCCTGGAAAATTCGTTAATTTGGCCTAATTAGTAACTCGTTATCAAAAAAAATTGACAAAACAAATGACCAAGTTTTGTTCCTCGAGGGAAGATCGACCCAAAACATCAATCAGAACTGAAATCGGATGAGAAATTAGAGAGGAGACACAATTCTAGTGAGAGGCCTGGAAAATGCGTTAAAGGAGAACTGGAGTCATTTTTAAACTTGCTTTATTTCTTAATTAACGTGTTTATTCAATTACGTTTTCGGTTTTAGTAACCTTATATCGTGACTCGTATTGGCAACTAATTGCAATTAAATATGATACTTATCGGCCTATTCGGTTTTTAGCCGTGTTGAATTTAGTTCGTTTGGTCCACGGCAGGCGTCGCTTATCCGCGTGATCTTCACGAGACTTGTGCGAGACTTCGAAACGTCAAGTGTCAGCCAGGTGTCAGTGCCGCCATTTTGAAAACTGTTTTCCAAACGAAATATTGCACAAAAATGAGTTTAAATGACGATTACTGCCTGCTTTTTTCAAACTTTCCTGATTGCTATCAAAACAAACAAAACTTCCGGTTTGATTACGTCAGCATTCGAAAGAGGGCGTGCGCGTCTTTTGACAACGTTGGCAGATGTCGGTCACTTTGATTTCCGCTGTACGTTTTACTTCCGTCCTACGATGTCTCGCACAGGTCTCAACGAATCTCGTTTTACGGCCATTGCTTTGACATATGGACTGATATATTACAGAGCATATTTCAAACACTCATAACTTGCTATAGCAGCGACAAAATAGTGATCAGAAATGCATTCCGATATTTAATAAAATGAGATAAATAGAATTTTGATGATAAAAAAATTGCCTTCAGTTCTCCTTTAATTTGGCCTAATTAGTAACTCGTTAGCAAAAAACTGGATAAAACAACGACCAAGTTTTGCGCGCAATGATGAGTTCTTTCATACAAAACAATCGGAACGGAAATCCATGTAGAACTGATGGAGGAGATACGATTTAACTGAATCGTGGACGATGGACGCTATGCCAAGGCAACAGCTCATGAGCTAATAATCAACTTCCTATTTGGAAAGACATCACACCACCGAGTCATTCATTATTTTTCTATCACAGCATGTCCCGTTGTGTTTTATTCCTTACTTAAAGTACTCTGAATTTAGCTGGCTGCCTAGTTTAGTATGCAAGAGTTTATTTCTAGGTTACGCATCAACCTCCAATCATTTGGAAAGTGGATGTGACATTTTATAAAATCGCAAACTGACCTCATCAGTGTGCTCCATCACTCTGAATGCTTTTACAGTAGCATTCATAAATGTGAATTTAGTCCAATTAAAAAAAAAAAAAAAAAACCTCAGAGTAGGGATTTTTACGTTTTATGCAGCCCCCTAGTTTGTGAACCGCCGCTTTAAAATAAACCAACGTAACCCACCGACTCGTACCTCAGCATGAAGTCATGTAGCTCAGGGTCGACCTGCTCCAGAATGGGCATCAGGTAATTCAGGATGTGTTTGGTACTGTCCATGGTGGGGTCCATAAAGTCCCTGAACAGACAACCAAACATCGCAAAGTGTTAATACTAATGTTTAGGGGTGAAAACACCAGAAACTCTACACTGGCTGAGTAACTGCATCTAACCTTATACACTACCGTTCAAAAGTTTGGGGTCACTTTGAAATGTCCTTATTTTTGAAAGAAAAGCACTGTTCTTTTCAATGAAGATCACTTTAAACTAATCAGAAATCCACTCTATACATTGCTAATGTGGGCGGCACGGTGGTGTAGTGGTTAGCGCTGTCGCCTCACAGCAAGAAGGTCCTGGGTTCGAGCCCCGGGGCCGGCGAGGGCCTTTCTGTGCGGAGTTTGCATGTTCTCCCCGTGTCCGCGTGGGTTTCCTCCGGGTGCTCCGGTTTCCCCCACAGTCCAAAGACATGCAGGTTAGGTTAACTGGTGACTCTAAATTGACCGTAGGTGTGAATGTGAGTGTGAATGGTTGTCTGTGTCTATGTGTCAGCCCTGTGATGACCTGGCGACTTGTCCAGGGTGTACCCCGCCTTTCGCCCATAGTCAGCTGGGATAGGCTCCAGCTTGCCTGCGACCCTGTAGAACAGGATAAAGCGGCTAGAGATAATGAGATGAGATGAGACATTGCTAATGTGCTAAATGACTATTCTAGCTGCAAATGTCTGGTTTTTGGTGCAATATCTCCATAGGTGTATAGAGGCCCATTTCCAGCAACTCTCACTCCAGTGTTCTAATGGTACAATGTGTTTGCTCATTGCCTCAGAAGGCTAATGGATGATTAGAAAACCCTTGTACAATCATGTTAGCACAGCTGAAAACAGTTGAGCTCTTTAGAGAAGCTATAAAACTGACCTTCCTTTGAGCAGATTGAGTTTGTGGAGCATCACATTTGTGGGGTCGATTAAATGCTCAAAATGGCCAGAAAAATGTCTTGACTATATTTTCTATTCATTTTACAACTTATGGTGGCAAATAAAAAAAAAAGTGTGACTTTTCATGGAAAACACAAAATTGTCTGGGTGACCCCAAACTTTTGAACGGTAGTGTAAATCTTTCCATAAAAACACTCACTGTGGAGAAACGAAGGAACCACGTTCCATCATCACTTTCACCACATTAGCGGTTTTTTAAATCAATACTTTTGTATATAAATACAAGGGCGTTCAAATACAGTTTTACCTACCAGATACATACCAAATCACAGAACACATTCAAAACAAACTGATTTGTCCATTTTCACACACTGCAAATATGGATTTCATAAAAACAATTTGCATTTTGTCTTTGTAGAATTCTGCAATGAACATACACAGCATGCAGTAGGAATGTAACGATACATCAAACAATGATACATCGCGATACAAATTTATGACCATTTGAATTGATGAAATAAAATTAAAAAATCATCATTATTATCAGGCTGCATAATCTCTTAGCATTTCCTAGCTATAATTGTGCTGCTTAGACAGCAGACAGTAACATAGCAGGCGGAAGTAACAGAGCTCTAATGCTGCAAAAACACACAACAAACAGATCTAAAATGGGAAAGAGCTACTGTACAAATAGATTTAACAAGAAATCTGAGCTCACTTTTTGCAGACTGCAAAAAGATAAAGAAAAGAGAAGCAAATGGAGGTAGTACTAATGTTTATAAAAGTTTAAGAAAAGGACTATTTGTTATTAACTTTTTCATTTTTTTAAATCAACAAAATATATTTAAATTTAGTTAATAGGCCATTATATATTTTACTCCAAACCTGTACAAATATGCATTAAAAACAATTATTGATTATTAAGAAACAAAAAGTTTTTTTTTTCAATAGACCCCTTCGCAGTAAACGTAATTCATACGTAAGCGGAAATTGCGCGCGCAGCCTGGACCCAAAAAAGACTCAGAAATGCCTAGTTGTTGTGTTTTTGGGTGTCAGAATCGTATCAGTGATGGGGTTAAAATGTACAGAATTCCAGCAGGATCTCACCCATTCCAAAAAAAAAAAAAAAAAAAAAAATCGCCAACGTCTATGGCTACAAGCCATCAAACGTGTAGACTGGGATGAAAGCACCATCAAAAATGTGCGGGTTTGCAGCGCCCACTTCATCACAGGTAAGATCAGGCCATTTATTAAATCTTTCTTTTTTATTCTTTCTAGTCTTCGTTTATTGATGTAGCAAAATACTTTGGTAACGTTTGTCTGATTAGCTGGGTCATAGTTACACGATGTAATGAATATTGTTAGCATGTTAACTTAGCTTTGCATGCAGTTTTGTTTGTAGGAGAGGTCTCGCTTGACTCAAGCAGTCCAGATTTTGTGCCATCATTATTTGTGTATGCCGAAAATCACAATTTTAAAGCAAGGATGGAAAGGTGAAATTGTGTGCCCTCACTCTAAATGCCAACTTGCGTTGACTGCTCTAACCTAGCTCCCGCCCCGTTCAGTTTCATTTCTGCTCTCTGCCTCTCGCTTTTTACGCAGCTCTGATTTCTCTTCGCTGCACTCTTTACACTATCATTCCTTTCATGCCATTACCTCCTGCAAATTGCTGTTTAGTGTTGGTATTTGCTGTTGTAGCTAAAGCCACATTGCCATCACAGCACTGGCATAATTTGATTAAAACAAAATGAATATGAATGTCCCATTGTTAATCAAGTTGTACATGCCCGCACATAACAATCATATGCGTCTAAAGACTTGCAGGCACGAAGTTTTTCGTGGGTGTACACTGAAGTCTTGTCAATAAGGTACGAGTATATATCTGGCCATTGTATACCAGGGAACTTACTAACATCGTCCGTCCACTCGTTAATTAAATGCGGATCCGGTAGGCGATGTCCACTTGTTAGAGTTAACTTATTTATGTAGCATTCTCGATCTTGTAACGACAATTGTTTTGCATAATCTGACAGCTCATAATGCCGGTCTATGGGCAGCTCCATTGTTTCTGGGTCCAGGCTGCGCGCACATCCTGGCAACGGTCGGTTTGTTTACAAACATGCGAAGGGGTCTATTTAACAAAAAGAATATTGAAGTTGATAAATAATCAGAAAATAAAGGTTGCATTCTTTGATAATGTTCTTCATTCATTCATCAGATAGATCAATAGATAACTGAATCATGAACCCAATATCGTGAATTGAACAGTGAATTGGGGGAATCATTACAGGCCTACTTTTCAACCAGGCTTCTGCAGGCTACATCTGAAGCCTTTAAGGCTAACTACATGTACGCAACATGGCCGCCACAGCTTGCAGTCATTTGCATTCCCAACATAAATAGTGGAGGCAGTGCAGCACCATGTGACTGCGTCCCCACCCCAGAAAAAAAACGAATAGTATTGGAACCGCCGTGTCTCCAATAGCATACTCGTGTACTACTGTGGCAGCAGGGGGCGTGGGCAAACATTAGTTTGTGAATGGAGGGCGGGGCCAGGGAAGGTGAGTGACAAAGAGATCACACCTGTTGTCAATTGATAAAGATGACTTGCAACCATGTGATCAAAACGTGCTACGTCATGAGCGTCTGCCATGATGGTGGATCTACAAAGCAACTAGGACGCCAGCCGCTGAAAGCGTGTCTGTAAACAATGCTGAATTTTCTCAGTATTACCACGATTTGAACGGTCGAGCGAAGATTTGATACAAAGAGAAGATAGATATGTGTGGTTTTGACCTATATTCTTTAAAAAGTCAGACTTTTCTGAAGATAAGACACTTCTACTGACCATTGAGTACCCAGATATCATGTTCTATCTGGTTTGGTTGCCGAAGAATCAAGTCCAACCTTGGACAAAACAGAGCCCGTTTTCTGAGTGGGTGCCCAGTCTGGATTGTTTCTATTGTATAATTTTGCTGGCGCTCCTAGAAGCGAAACGGTAATACACGTGTTAAAATTATAACAAAGAATGAACCATGACAAGAGAGAATGCCCATTTTAGAGCAAAATTCTAGCAACACGACGAAATAAAATTCTTCCATGATATTATTGAGAAAGCTTTTGAATCTCACCTGAGATAAAATGATTACTGCAAACACGAGCTGTTTTGGTTTTAGTCTCTGTTAGATCAGCCCTGCTCGTCTCCTCTCCGTACTAAGCCTCAGAGTTTCCTCGCTCTCTTTCCGGATCACGGACAGAATTCTAAAAAATTCGGAACGTGCCACGGTCACAAGGACTGTTGTGACCACAACCGTATACAGCACAAAGATATGGCAGAGCTAAAAGAACGCTTAAAACAGTGGAAAAACAAAGAGAGTTGCGCACACGTGACTGTTTTGTATGAAATGTCGCTTGACCCTGCATTTATATATCCACCAACATGGCCGACATCCGGGTTTCTATTTTGCTTTGACGTCACTTGCAAGTCAAGGATGTGTGTGTGGCGCTTAAGGAAAACTGAAGGCAATTTTTTTTTTTTTATCATCAAAATTCTCATCTCATCTCATTATCTCTAGCCGCTTTATCCTTCTACAGGGTCGCAGGCAAGCTGGAGCCTATCCCAGCTGACTACGGGCGAAAGGCGGGGTACACCCTGGACAAGTCGCCAGGTCATCACAGGGCTGACACATAGACACAGACAACCATTCACACTCACATTCACACCTACGGTCAATTTAGAGTCACCAGTTAACCTAACCTGCATGTCTTTGGACTGTGGGGGAAACCGGAGCACCCGGAGGAAACCCACGCGGACACGGGGAGAACATGCAAACTTCGCACAGAAATGCCCTCGCCGGCCCCAGGGCTCGAACCCAGGACCTTCTTGCTGTGAGGCGACAGCGCTAACCACTACACCACCGTGCCGCCCCTCATCAAAATTCTATTTATCTAATTTTATTAAATATCGGAATGCATTTCTGATCGCTATTTTGTCACTGCTATAGCAAGTTATGAGTGTTTGAAATATGCTCTGTAATATATCAGTCCATATGTCAAAGCAACGGCTGTAAACGAGATTCGTTGAGGCCTGTGCAAGACATCATAGGACGGAAGTAAAACGTACAGCGTAACTCAAAGTGACCAACATTTATTTATTTAGCTTTTGCCATAGGAAGATCTATACATGTACATACATCATGGCATGCTTGCAGCTTGCGCCAATTACAGTGGCCCCATTGTACCGAATCTGCATGTCTTTAAACTGTGGGGGAAACCGGAGCACCCGGAAGAAACCCACGCGGACACAGGGAGAACATGCAAACTCCACACAGAAAGGCCCCTGTCGGCCGTGAGGTTCGAACCCAGAACCTTCTTGCTGTGAGGCGACAGTGCTAACCACTACACCACCGTGCCGCCCATCTGCTAACGTTGTCAAAGACGTGCACGCCTTCTTTCAAATGCTGACGTAATCAAGCCGGAAGTTTTGTTTGTTTTGATAGCAATCAGGAAAGTTTGAAAAAAGTAGGCAGTAATCGTCATTTAAACTCATTTTTGTGCAATATTTCGTTTGGAAAACAGTTTTCAAAATGGCGGCACTGACACCTGGCTGACACTTCACGTTTCGAAGTCTCGCACAAGTCTGGTGAAGATCGCGCGGATAAGCGACGCCTGCCGTGGACCAAGTGAACTAAATTCAACATGGCTAAAAACCGAACAGGCCGATAAGTATAATATTTAATTGCGATTAGTTGCCAATACGAGTCACGATATAAGGTTACTAAAACCGAAAACGTAATTGAATAACACGTTAATTAAGAAATAAAGCAAGTTTAAAAATGACTTCAGTTCTCCTTTAAAGCTCAAAAGCAAAAATTGATAATAAAAAGGACTGTGGTGAACATCATTTCCCGCGTGTCTGCACTTCAGTGTTCCACCCACCCCACAGACATACTACAACTACATATCTTAGACCGAAAGATCTGTTTTAAGACCCAGTCCTCTGGATTTTCTTGATCAGTAAATATTTTTAATATACAGTAAGGATTTTGGATTTGAGACTGAGATCATGAGAACGATCGCACTGACGCAAGAAAGTTTAAAAGAGAAACAGAGACTTTGTTTGTTTAGTGTCGGTGTGCATGAAATTGCTAAACATTACAGAGCGTGACCCAGAAACCAGGTGGACAGGGATTTTCTGGCTGCGATGTACCATCTGGCTGCTTTTAATCCTCCAGGTGTACATAAAGATACACGTGTGTGTACGCGAACAATGCTGCTTGTGTAGCAGATGTGCGGGTGCACATACTACATGTCGGGAAAGGAAAGGAAATTTGCACCCTAATGGTGCCTTAGTAATAAATGTTATATATGCTGTGAGAGGAAATTAATCAACACCCACCTTCTGACCAATCAGATTTGAGAATTCCACAGTGCTGTTGTGCCAGCTACTGTACAACCTTTTTTTGTTTTTGTAAGTGAGTAAAATCTATTTTTATTGATCTCAGTTTAGTTCGGTCATTGCTCTGATCCCGTCAGTACGTTTTCCTCACTTTATCAGATGACTCATTTGATCAACGTTCTCTTATATGAAGCCTCAACACATCCCTGTGTGCAGCAGAAAGACGGAAAATCTATCGTGAAAACATTCGAACCTGTTTTCAAAACTGCTCACAAATTCTTGACACTTAGAAAAATACAAGATACTTTTGCACTTAATGTGCAGCAAAAGTCCTTATGATGTGAACTTTTCATGACAGATTTTAAAACGTTATACTCAATCAATCATCACTACTTTTATTATTTTATCTCATCTCATTATCTCTAGCCGCTTTATCCTTCTACAGGGTCGCAGGCAAGCTGGAGCCTATCCCAGCTGACTACGGGCGAAAGGCGGGGTACACCCTGGACAAGTCGCCAGGTCATCACAGGGCTGACACATAGACACAGACAACCATTCACACCTACGCTCAATTTAGAGTCACCAGTTAACCTAACCTGCATGTCTTTGGACTGTGGGGAAAACCGGAGCACCCGGAGGAAACCCACGCGGACACGGGGAGAACATGCAAACTCCACACAGAAAGGCCCTCGCCGGCCCCGGGGCTCGAACCCAGGACCTTCTTGCTGTGAGGCGACAGCGCTAACCACTACACCACCGTGCCGCCCCTTTATTATTTTATATTAATAAAAATATTAATATTATACCCCTTATGTGTTTTTATAATTCTCCAATAGTATTTCACTTGGGAAAATTTTCAGGCTGCTTTTTGTTAGCAAACTAAAAAATAAAATCAATTTATTTTTTTCACGTTCCAAATCCTGCGCTCTGATTGGCTGGTGAGCGGGTCTGTATCCTACGGTACGGACCCCAGTTACGGATCTCTGGCGACTCGCTTGTTCACAACAACAAACAAACATAGTAGAATTTGTCAACATTTATCTTTTTTTTAATAAGATTTATTTATAAAAGATTATCAAAAACCTTATAAATTTTTGCCAGCATTTCTCAGGAGAATAGCATTAATTTTACAGCATGGATAGTGATAACGACAGTGTTCACAGCGAAAGCGAGTTTTACTACCCTGAGGAAGAAGAAATAAAAGAAAACATTTCAGGAGAAAGCTAAAAACCTGTAATTTACTAACGCCGAGCAAAAACATGGCTGAATCCTGAATGACTCAATTTTGTATAAATAGGGGACTACATAGGCGGCAAAATGTCGTTTTTTTCCTGCCATGGAAGTGCACTTGTATATCAAGGAGGAAGCCATTTGCATTACAGCCGTGAATGAGGATTCAAAATAGCATTAATTTTAGAGCATGGATAGCGATAACGACAGTGTTCACAGCGAAAGCGAGTTTTACTACCCTGAGGAAGACAAAATAAAAGAAAAAACATTTCAGGAGAAAGCTAAAAACCTCTAACTTGCTAACAGTTTGATCTCATTAGTTAATGAGGTCCATTTTGGACCATGTTATCCTAATACATAATATTACGTTAGGTAAAAACTTTAAACCAGTACAATCTCTTCTTCAAAAAGTTTCACCAAATGGCTTTATGCATGCAATACAAAGGTCATAATACTGTATAACTTTGATCGAGCAAAAACACCGAGCAAAAACATGGCTGAATCCTGAATGACTCAATTTTGTATAAATAGGGGACTACATAGGCGGCAAAATGTCGTTTTTTTCCTGCCATGGAAGTGCACTTGTATACCGAGGAGGAAGCAATTTGCATTACAGCCGTGAATGAGGATTCAAAATGGCGGCTCGGCTCAGTTTTCCCTTTCGGGCGCTCTCGTTTTCTGTTAGAATTTGGTGAAGAAAAAAATAAAATATATTATTTATCAGCTTAAGGTCGGTCCGTATGGTGAAATACCGTGACCTCGGCCTTGAATACTGACCTCGGCCCAGAGGGCCTCGCTCAGTACTTTCAAGACCTCAGTCACTGTATTTCACGATACGGACCTCCCAGCTGGTGAATAACACACGTCTTCTTACAGTCTACTCAATATATTTTATTAAAAACAGAACTCAGACTCCGAAGCTCCGCCCACAGGATACAGAAATACAGGTTTGTTTGGGGTTTTTACACTTTTCTGGCTACAACCTTCAGGATCTTGGAATGTTCCAATTTGATCCGCTGTCTGGATTCCAGATGCGATTATACACGAAGGTCTGAAGATCGCAACATAAGCTTTTGATTTAATTTTTTAAATTTAATTAGCTTTGCCATAGCAAGATATACATGGCTGGGAAACCACTACAGCTTGCGCCAATTACAGTGGCCCCATTGTACCGAATCTGCATGTCTTTGAATTGTGGGGGAAACTGGAGCACCCGGAGGAAACCTACCGGTATATAGACATGGGGAGAACATGCAAACCCCACACAGAAAGGCCCCTGTCGGCTGCGAGGTTTGAACCCGGAACTTTCTTGCTGTGAGGTGACAGTGATAACCACTACACCACCGTGCCGCTTTTCAGGGCACGATTAAACAAGAGTGCTCCGAGAGCACAATATCCCCCGCTGGCAACTATGTCATAACTCGGGTAAAATGCGACTGAATTGAATGAATTTGCAATATGCGTATTCCCGACATATAACAAAGAATCCTGACAAGTTTCGTGAAATTCCTTCAAAAATTGTGAGGGAAGTTGATTTCAGAAAGCAAGCACACCTTGATGAAATTGCCAAAGTACAAGTTTGTTCATAATCAGTGGCATAACTCTGTTTAATTTGGGCAAATTTTACCAAAGTTTCAATATGCGTATAACGGTCATATAGCAAACAGCAAAAAAAAAAAAAAAAAAAAAAAAATCACTAATGTGAACCATTTCATGTTTGACAATGTTATGCACACATTTCAGAATTACAGAAACAGAATAACTGTAGTGTTTTCAGATAAAGTACTGCAAGGACGGTCAGATGTCGAAAACCGCACAGTGATATCTGCAATAATAAAAATTTGACGGCAGTAAATGTGGGGCAAAACTGATACAATTTCATGGATTTTTTTGGTCTCATTTTTTTCAATGAGGAAAGTTGTACATCTTCTGTATTGTAATATAATATGTGTCACGCTTCCGGGCTCACCCAACACTCAGGACTCCACTTCCCACAATCCACCCCTCACTACCAAGTGCACGCCATCAGCCAACCCGGAGCCACTTCCTAGGAGTGGTTCCCCCGAGTTCTAATCACCATCACCTGTACCTTTTTGTTTATGTCTGTATTTACAGGCAATCGTCGACTTACGACCGATCGACTTTATGACCGTCTGGTTATGACTGGCAAGTGCTTCCCAGCTGAGCTAGCTGAGCGTACGACAGTTTCCGCCCCAGCTCCCGGCAGCGCCTCTCGCCGCATACAACAGTTTCCGCCCCAGCTCCAGGCACATGCGCAGTCTCTTTCGCGCTCCCTCGTGCATTCCGTCATACAGTTTGCACCCCAGCTCCTGGTTTATGAAACGAGCAAATCCTCCCGCCAGCCCGAGCGCTGCAACAGCTGATGATGACGTAGACGACCCACAGCCAAGCACCAGTGATGCCAGCAGTCACTAAATTTTGTATTTTGCTATGTTTTACATTTGTATTTTGGTATGTTTCAAACTAAAATGTTTTCTATTTTTCACACCTGTATTTCGTATTTTTTGTTTTGCACATATTAAACGAATTGTACTGTACGCAGTGTAGTATGCAGTGTTTGACTTAAACCAAATAATGAGCCAAGGTAATGAAATAAGAAAATGCTGATAAAATAAGACTTTAAGATGATTACAATATCACAATATACTTACATTCATTTAACATAGGCTGACTTACGACCAGATCGGTTTACGACTGGTCAGTCGTAACCAGTCGACGACTACCTGTATACCCCTTTGTTTGTTTTGTTCTTTGCACAGTATTGCCTCTACATTTCGTGAGCCTACTGAGCATTATTATACTGATTGATTATTTGTGTATGACCCTTTTTGCCTTCCGTTTTTTTCCCCCAGTTTCACCTAGCCCCTGGGTTTGTTTGCCCGTTTCTCTTCCTTCCCGGTTTTTCGATCCTCGCCCGTTTCCCTGATTATAATTTGTCTAGCCCTCGTTACTGTCTTGGATCTCTCAGTATTGACCTGGCCTGGCTTTTGTACACTGTCTTTTTCCATTGTTCTCATTAAAACCTTGAGTTCATTCACAATTCGCGAGCGTCTGGTTTGTTACAGCCGCGTTACAATATGATTTCAACTTATTGGATGCACCGTTTGTGCTAGTGCATCATCTTTCAGGCTGAAGTACACCATTTTGTTGCAAAATATACATCTTGTTGGACCGCGCATGAAATGTCTGCAGTGTGACGGATTTACTATTGAGATATTTTCTGTCAAATTTATCAAACTCATAATGTTAAATTTGCATTTAATATCTAGTTTATAATGAATTTCTCTTCTACAAAGTATCCAGATGGGAAAAAAACCCCAAACCTGTTCACAATATAAACTTCCTAATACTACTGAGGTATGATTCAAAAATGGTATGTCAAAATGACAAAAATCTCCGTAGTGTCCGTAGGCCCCCCCGTGTACACAATACTGAGAGACACACAATGAGCTCAGTGCAATAACTATGAAGGGTCTTTAGTAACGACAATTATTTTCGCGGTCCAAATCCTGCGCTCTGATTGGCTGGCGAGTGGGTCCGTATCCTACGGTACGGACCCCAGTTACGGACCACTGGTGACTCACTCGTTCACAACAACAACAAACATAGTAGAATTTTTTGTCAACATTTATCTTTTTTTTTTTTTTATAAGATTTATTTATAAGATTATCAAAAATCTTATAAATTTTTGCCAGCATTTCCCAGGAGAATAGCATTAATTTTAGAGCATGGATAGCGATAATGACAGTGTTCACAGCGAAAGCGAGTTTTACTACCCTGAGGAAGAAGAAATAAAAGAAAAAACATTTCAGGAGAAAGCTAAAAACCTCTAACTTGCTAACAGTTTGATCTCATTAGTTAATGAGGCCCATTTTGGACCATGTTATCCTAATACATATATTACGTTAGGTAAAAACTTTAAACCAGTACAATCTCTTCTTCAAAAAGTTTCACCAAATGGTTTTATTTATGCAATACAAAAGGTCATAATACTGTATAACTTTGATCGAGCAAAAACACCGAGCAAAAACATGGCTGAATCCTGAATGACTCCTATTTGTATAAATAGGGGACTACATAGGCGGCAAAATGTAGTTTTTTTTTTTTCCTGCCATGGAAGTGCACTTGTATACTGAGGAGGAAGCAATTTGCGTTACAGCCGTGAACGAGGATTCAAAATGGTGGCTCGGCTCGGTTTTCCCTTTCGGGCGCTCTCGTTTTCTGTTAGAATTTGGTAAAGAAAAAAATAAATATATTATTTACCAGCTTAAGGTCGGTCCGTATGGTGAAATACCGTGACCTCGGCCTTGAATACTGACCTCGGCCCAGAGGGCCTCGCTCAGTACTTTCAAGACCTCGGTCACGGTATTTCACCATACGGACCTCCCAGCTGGTGAATAACATACATGTCTGTCTATATGGTACTTGGAATGTCTTGTTGAATTACAAAATGCAGGACAATTAACTCGCCTGTAGTGTCCGTAGGCCCAGTGTTATCTCATCCAAAGAGTCAATTACATAAAAAGCTATAGACAACTTATTGAAGTAATCAGAAAAAAAATCATTCACTTTCTCTGTATGTGACACAGAAACAAACACACAAGAAACTTTTTTTTTCATCATCTTTGGAAGATTTAATTACAGTTCAAAACACCACATGCCGAGAATTCTGATCTTGCTAGAGTTAAAACAAAGTATTGCTTTTAAAAATTGTAGACCTGAATATTGTTAGTTAACCAGAACAGGAAAAGCATGCATCACATGCACAAAGCAATATGGCAAAATGTAGTGTCCGTAGGCCCCTGATAGTGCCGTAACTTGAACGTATGTAACTTTTTTGCCGTTGAAGATTAGTCAGAAAATTTTACAGGTATATATTAAACATAATTTGTGCCAATACCATGGGTTTCTGCTGGAAAGGACATGGTCAATTTTTGGCCCTCAGTGAAACACATTTGGTACACATTACAGGGAGTGCAGAATTATTAGGCAAGTTGTATTTTTGAGGATTAGTTTTATTATTGAAAAACAACTATGTTCTTGATGAACCCAAAAGACTCATAAATATCAAAGCTGAGTATTTTTGGAAGTTGGAGTAGGGCTTTCTTAGTTTTAGCTATCTTAGGAGGATATCTGTGTGTGCAGGTGACTATAACTGTGCATAATTATTAGGCAACTTAACAAAAAACAAACATATACCCATTTCACTCATTTATTTTCACCAGGGAAACCAATATAACAACTCAACATTCACTAATATACATTGCTGGCATTCAAAAACAACAACAACAAAAAAAACAAATCAGTGACTAATATAGCCGCCTTTCTTTACAAGGACACTCAAAAGCCTGCCATCCATGGATTCGGTCAGTGTTTTGATCTGTTTGCGATCAACATTGCGTGCAGCAGCAACCACAGCCTCCCAGACACTGTTCAGAGATGTGTACTGTTTCCCCTCCTTGTAGATCTCACATTTGATGAGGGACCACAGGTTTTCTATGGGGTTCAGATCAGGTGAACAAGGAGGCCACGTCATTAATCTTTCTTCCTTTAGACCCTTTCTGGCCAGCCATGCTGTGGAGTACTTGGATGCGTGTGATGGAGCATTGTCCTGCATGAAAATCATGTTTTTCTTGAAGGATGCTGACTTCTTCCTGTACCACTGCTTGAAGAAGGTGTCTTCCAAAAACTGACAATAGGACTGGGAGTTGAGCTTGACGCCATCCTCAACCCGAAAAGGTCCCACAAGCTCATCTTTGATGATACCAGCCCATACCAGTACCCCACCTCCACCTTGCTGGCGTCTGAGTCGGACTGGAGCTCTCTGCCCTTTGCTGATCCAGCCACGAGCCCATCCATCTGGCCCATCAAGACTCACTCTCATTTCATCTGTCCATAAGACCTTAGAAAAATCAGTCTTGTGATACTTCTTGGCCCAGTCTTGACGTTTCATCTTGTGTGTCTTGTTCAGTGGTGGTCATTTTTCAGCCTTTGTTACCTTGGCCGTGTCCCTGAGTATTGCACACCTTGTGCTTTTTAACACTCCAGTGATGTTGTAGCTCTGAAAAATGGCAAAACTGGTGGCAAGTGGCATCTTGGCAGCTTCACGCTTGACTTTCCTCAGTTCACGGGCAGTTAGTTTGCGCCTTTTTTTTTTCAACGCGCTTCTTGCGACCCTGTTGACTATTTTGAATGAAGCGCTTGATTGTTCGATGGTCACGCTTCAAAAGCTGGGCAATTTTAAGAGTGCTCCATCCCTTTGCAATATGTCACTATTTTTGACTTTTCTGAGTCCGTCAAATCCCTCTTCTGACCCATTTTGCCAAAGGAAAGGAAGTTGCCTAATAATTTTGCACACCTGATATAGGGTGTTGATGTCATTAGACCACACCCCTTTTCATTACAGAGATGCACATCACCTGGTATGCTTAATTGGTAGGAGGCTTTCAAGCCTATGCAGCTTGGAGTAGGCCAACATGCATAGAGAGGGTAATGTGGTCAACATACTCATTTGCCTAATAATTCTGCACTCCCTGTAATGATTTTCTGTTGTCAGCCTTTTGCCAAGTTTGGTGAAATTCCTCCACAAATTGTGAGAGGAGTTGATTTCAGAAGAACGTACACCCTCATGAAACTGTCGAAGTACAAGTTATTTAATCAAGGGTCAAAACTCTGGGAAAATTTTCACAAATGGAATTAAATCGCAATATGCGTATTACCGTCATATAACGAGGCCTTTTACCAAGCTTCGTGAAATTCGTCCAAAAATCATGAGAGGAGTTGACGTCAGAAGGCGAGCGCACCTTCATGAAATTGTGAAAGTACAAGGTTGTTAATCAAGGGCTGTAACTCTGGTAAAATGTGATTGAATTGAACAAAATTACAATATGCGTACTACCGACAGATAACAAGGCCTCTTGTCAAGTTTGGTGAAATTCCTCCAAAAATTGTGAGAGGACTTGATTTCAGAAGGAAAACACACGCTCATGGAATTGTCAGAGTATAATTTTGTTAATCGCGGGCTGTAACTCTGGGAAAACGTAACCAAATTGAACGAAATTGCAATATGCGTATTATGCCTCGGTCACAACCAGGCGTACGTGCTCCTACGGCCGGTCCACGTGCAAAAAACGCAAAGAAACGCACGGAGGGCGCGCGTGTGACGTGCTGATTTTCGAGCCGTAGACTGGCTGCAGAGGTTCTTTGTCATGTCAAACAAACTTGACGGGCGCTTACGTTTTTTTCAGGTTGCAAGACAAACTTACGGCCTCGTGTATCTTCCGTACGATTTGCTGGTGTCAGGTTTGGGCAAAATGTCAATTTTTTTCATACGTCGCACTTGCGGACTCCGTATGTGTGTCGTGCGCCCCACATACGTAATTAGTGCGGCCAACGCACGTTCAGATATTTCGTATGTCATCCATGCGTGTCAAGTACCGTAAGTCGGCCGTGCATTGGCCGTACGGCGAGAGGGCGTCAATCACACGAAAACTCGGGTATATAAAGCAGCAGGGGTGCCTACGGCCATTTGTACACGTAGGCTTTGATTGAGAGAAAACCCAATTTCATCGCTTCAATTCAGTATGCTGAAGGCAAAAGGGAAGAGGAGGATAGAAAAGGTGTCAGAGACGGAGGAGAGAGAGACGGCGGCAGAGAGGGAGGAGAGAGAGAGAGGACAAGGAGCAGTGAGGAGGAGGATGAAGACCACGACAGTGGCCAGCAGGCCAGGAGTTTGAGACGAAGTCTTTGCGGAGGGATTGCCATTTTCACAGTGAGAAACCAAAGTATGCTGAAATATATATACCCCTCTCCAATCGCCGCAGTGCGACAAACGAACGCCGTTGGTACACACAACGTACAGATCGTGCGCAGTTCTTGCAACCTTCATACGGAGCCTGCATGGAACGCACGGTCAGTACGATTAGTGCACGTTTGAAGGTGCGTTGGCTGGACGAATGAAGCGACAGCCGTACGTCCGAGCAGCCTCAGATTTCGTGTGTGGTACGCACGTTCGACTTCCGGGTTGTATGTTGGGTGTGCGGTGATCTTACTCCTTCATGGTCACCACAACTACGTTCTCCACGAACAAAAAAGGGCAGCGATTTGGGAAACGCCAAAAATCGCACGGCCAAAAAAAATCGTATGTCCGTGTGGCAGCGGGGGCGTGGTCAAGCGCCGGTCTGTGACAGGAGGGTGGAGTCAGGGAAGGTAAGTGGCAGAATCACTACACCTGACAGCAATTAACCTGTGTTTGTGTGTCTTCCCAGTAACTGCGCCCTATTTAAGGAGGCAGAGGGAGAGCGCTTCCCGAGACAAGACGACAATGTGTGTGTGTGTGTGTGTGTGTGTGTGTGTATCGAAAATACGTTTTGAAATTGTCAAACTGAAAAGTACGGCAATAAAGCCCTTTGATTACCTCGATCTCTGTCCTGCCGTCCTCTGTGCTCCGCCCACACATAGGGAACATACTACAGTGGTGCCGAAACCCGGGAAAAAGTGGAGCACCAACCAAGCAGCCCCATGGAATCCTCCCCGTTCGCCGACCTGGTCCACGCCCTCGCCACGGCTCAGCAAAGCCAGTACCAGGCGCTTGTCACACTCCGAAAGGAACAAGAGTGGCGCTTCGAAGCCCTGGTGCTGGCCCAGCAGGAAGATCGCGAGGCGTTCCGGCATCTCCTCGCGTCGGCGAGGTCCACCAGCGCTCCGGCCGCGGGCCCGTCCCCCCCTCACTGTCACCAAGATGGGCCCGCAGGACGACCCCGAGGCGTTCCTCACGTTGTTTGAACAGGTCGCCGAAGCCTTGGGGTGGCCGATGGAGCAGCACGCGGTGCGCCTCCTCCCCCTGCTAACGGGAGAGGCACAGCTGGCCACGCTACAGCTCCTCGCCGACCGCCGGCTGGCCTACGCGGACCTCCGCCGGGCCGTCCTCCAGCGCGTGGGGCGCACACTGGAACAACAGCGCCAGCGCTTCCGCGCACTGCGATTGGAGGAAGTCGACCGGCCGTTCGCGTTCGGCCAGCAGCTCCGAGACGCCTGCTGGCGGTGGTTGAGGGCCAACGATCGCGACGCCGAGGGAATCGTCGACCAGGTGGTACTGGAACAGTTCATCGCCCGCTTACCAGCAGGAACCGCGGAGTGGGTCCAGTGCCACCGCCCAGCGTCGCTGGATCAGGCAGTCGGGCTGGCGGAGGATCATTTGGCGGCTGTTCCGGTGGCAGGACAACCGACGACGTCAACCCTTCTCTCCTCTTCTCTCTTTCTCTCCCCCCCCTTTCTTCTGTGCCCCGTCCTCGCCCCATTCCCCCACCGCGGAGACGGGGGCCCGCCGCACCCGTGGTGCCGGCCCGCCGCACCCGTGGTGCCGGCCCGCCGCACCCGTGGTGCCGGCCCGCCGCACCCGTGGTGCCCTCCCGTTTCTCCCTTCTGTGTCTGTCTCTCCCCCCCCCTCAGGTGAGTGAGCCCCAGAGCACCGGTGCAGAGGGAAAGCCCGGGCCGGTTCGCTGGCGCTGCGGGGAACCAGGCCACCTGCAACAACAATGCACGGCAATGGAAGTGGGCGCGGTGGTACGGATCCCCGACGTGCCAGAGGCCGCCCTCGATCGGGCCGGAGCGTATCGCATACCGGTGAGTGTCCAAGGGGCTACATATCAGGCGTTGGTGGATTCTGGTTGCAATCAGACCTCGATCCGCCAAAGCCTGGTTCAAGACGAGGCATTGGGGGGAGCACAGGGGGTGAAGGTGTTGTGTGTGCACGGGGATGTTCACAGCTACCCTTTGGTGTCGGTCCACATATTTTTCAGAGGGGAAAAATCTATAGTGAAGGCGGCGGTTAATCCTCGCCTTACCCACTCTTTAATTTTGGGGACTGATTGGCCGGGATTTCGGGGTTTAATGACACGCCTAGTCAAGAGTGGGTCCTGCCATTTGACAGGGGGAGGTCCCGGTGTCGCTTTGGCGGGAGCAGCTGTCACAGAGCCGTCTACGTCATCTCCGCGTCAGAGTGAGGAGCCGCCGGCTCCTCCTCTCTCTATTGGGGAATCCCTCGCAGATTTCCCATTAGAACAATCGCGAGACGAGACTCTGCGGCATGCGTTTGACCAAGTGAGAGTAATCGATGGTCAAACGCTCCAGCCAAACACCACCCCGTCCTTCCCCTACTTCGCAGTTATGAAGGATAGATTATACCAAGTGACGCAGGACACTCAAACTAAAGAGCGAGTCACACAGCTGTTAATTCCGAAGAGCCGCCGGGGATTGGTATTCCAGGCGGCTCACTTTAATCCCATGGCTGGACACTTAGGGCAGGATAAAACACTAGCCCGAATTATGGCCCGATTCTATTGGCCGGGGATTTGCGGCGATGTTCGTAGGTGGTGTACGGCATGCCGCAAATGCCAGTTAGTAAATCCAGCGGCCATCCCAAAAGCGCCTTTGCGCCCTCTTCCGTTAATCGAGACCCCATTCGAGAGAATTGGGATGGATCTCGTCGGGCCATTAGATCGGTCAGCACGAGGGAACCGCTTTATATTAGTTCTGGTGGACTATGCAACGCGATACCCAGAAGCAGTGCCTCTGCGCAATATCTCAGCACACAGTATTGCGGAGGCACTCTTCCGCGTCATCTCCCGAGTTGGATTCCCGAAAGAGATTCTGACTGATCAAGGCACCTCGTTTATGTCACGTACACTGAACGAACTGTATGGGTTGTTGGGGATTAAGCCGATCCGCACCAGTGTGTATCACCCACAAATGGACGGTTTAGTAGAACGGTTCAACCGCACCCTCAAAAATATTATTAAAAAAATCATGAGTGAGGACGCACGTAATTGGGATAAGTGGCTCGAGCTCTTGCTGTTCTCAGTGCGAGAGGTCCCCCAAGCCTCCACGGGGTTCTCCCCGTTTTAATTATTATATGGGCGTAAGCCGCGCGGCATCCTAGATGTGCTGTGGGAAAAATGGGAGGAGGGACCTTCACAAAGCAAAAGCGAAATTCAGTACGTTATGGACCTGCGCGCAAAACTCCACACACTCACCCACCTAACTCAGGAGAATTTGCGGCAGGCCCAGGAACGGCAAGCCCGCCTGTACAACAAGGGTACGCGCCTTAGAGAGTTCACTCTGGGAGATAAGGTACTCATACTGTTGCCCACGTCGAGCTCCAAATTGATCGCCAAGTGGCAAGGACCCTTTGAGGTCACACGGCGAGTCGGGGACGTCGACTATGAGGTGAGGCGAATGGACAGGGGTAGGGTGCTACAGATTTACCACCTCAATCTGCTTAAACTCTGGAACGAGGAGGTCCCCGTGGCATTGGTGTCGGTAGTTCCGGAGAAGGCGGAGCTGGGGCCGGAGGTTCAAAAAGGGACATTGGCATCACATACCTCTCCGGTCCCCTGTGGAGACCACCTCTCCCCGACCCAACTCACAGAGGTCGCCCAGTTGCAGACCGAGTTTTCAGATGTGTTCTCGCCCCTGCCCGGTCGCACTAACCTCATAGAGCACCACATAGAGACGCCCCCGGGGGTGGTAGTGCGTAGCCGCCCTTACAGGCTACCCGAACACAAAAAAAAGGTGGTTCGGGAAGAACTTCAGACCATGCTCGAAATGGGCATCGTCGAGGAGTCCCACAGTGACTGGAGCAGCCCGGTGGTCTTGGTACCCAAGGCCGACGGGTCGGTCCGGTTCTGTGTGGACTATAGAAAAGTCAACGCGGTGTCTAAATTCGACGCGTACCCAATGCCTCGTATTGACGAGCTGCTCGATTGACTAGGCACGGCTCGCTTTTATTCGACACTGGATTCGACGAAGGGATATTGGCAGATCCCCTTGACTCCATTATCCCGGGAAAAAAAACGGCCTTTTCCACACCGTTCGGCTTGCACCAATTCGTCACACTTCCTTTTGGGCTGTTTGGGGTGCCTGCTATGTTTCAGCAGCTGATGGACAGGGTCCTCCGCCCCCACGCCACCTATGCAGCTGCATACCTGGATGATATAATCATTTATAGTAACGACTGGCAGCGGCACTTACAACACCTGAGGGCCATCCTTAGGTCGCTGAGGCGAGCAGGTCTCACTGCCAACCCGAAGAAGTGTGTGATTGGGCGGGTGGAAGTACGGTATCTGGGCTTCCACTTGGGCAACGGGCAGGTGCATCCCCAAATTAACAAGACAGCAGCAATTGCGGCCTGCCCGAGGCCCAAGACCAAAAAGGGGGTGAGACAGTTCCTGGAGCTGGCTGGTTACTATCATAGGTTTATACCTAATAATTATTCGGACGTCACCAGCCCGCTGACTGATCTCACTAAAAACGGGGCACCAGATCCGGTCCAGTGGACGGAGCAGTGCCAGCGGGCTTTCTCTGAGGTAAAGGCTGCGCTGTGTGGGGGGCCACTATTACACCCCCCTGACTTTTCTCTCCCTTTTGTGTTGCAGACCGACGCGTCGGACAGAGGGTTGGGGGCGGTGTTGTCCCAGGAAGTGGAGGGGGAGGACCGCCCCATCCTGTACATTAGCAGGAAACTGTCGGTGCGTGAGGGGCGCTACAGCACAATCGAAAAAGAATGTCTAGCGATCAAGTGGGCGGTCCTCGCCCTCCGTTACTACCTGCTGGGGCGCCCTTTCACCCTCTGTTCGGACCACGCACCCCTCCAGTGGCTCCACCGCATGAAAGATGCCAACGTGCGGATCACCCATTGGTATCTGGCACTCCAACCCTTCAATTTCAAGGTGGTCCACAGGCCGGGGGCGCAGATGGTCGTGGCGGACTTCCTCTCCCGTCGGGGGGGAGGGAGTCAGCTGCAGGCCGGACAGCCGCCCGGCCTGAGTCGGGCGGTGGGGGTATGTGGCAGCGGGTCTGTGACAGCGGGTCTGTGACGGTCTGTGACAGGAGGGCGGAGTCAGGGAAGGTAAGTGGCAGAATCACTACACCTGACGGCAATTAACCTGTGTTCGTGTGTCTTCCCAGTAACCACGCCCTATTTAAGGAGGCAGAGGGAGAGCAGAGAGAGAGCTTCCCGAGACAAGACGACAGTGTGTGTGCGCGCGCGCGCGTCTCGAAAATACGTTTTGAAATTGTCAAACTGAAAAGTACAGCAATAAAGCCCTTTGATTACCTCGATCTCTGTCCTGCCATCCTCTGTGCTCCACCCACACATAGGGAACATACTACAGTCCGGTTGTGACCAAGGCTTTTCCGACACATAAAGAATCCTGCCAAGTTTTGTGAAATTCCTCCAAAAATTCTGAGAGGAGTTGATTTCAGAAGGGGAGTACCCTTCCCCGGATGGACGGAAATCGCCACAACATAATCCCCCTTCGGGCCTTTCAGCCAGCGGGGGATAAAAACAGAAGCCCACCTCAGATGCTCCAGAGATACAGGTGGAGGTTTTTTGTTGTTGTTTTTACACTTTTCTGGCTACAACCTTCAGGATCTTGGAATGTTACAATTTGATCGGCTGTTTGGACTCCAGATGCGATTATACACAAAGATCTGAATATCGCAACATAAGAATTTAGGTGCATGATTAAAAAAATAAAAATATCGGACTAAAAAAAAAAAAAAAACATTCTAACTTATTAACGTGGTTGCTGCAAGATCTGTGCACCTTGGGCTCTCAAGTAGTGCAACAGAAAAGCATTTGCCATCACTGGAAGATAGCGAGTATGAATCCTGACTATGCCACAGCCATTCGTTCCCATCTCTCCCCGTGAATCAGAGAGACACTCGCCAATCACAGGCATGTATGCGGAAGAGGGCAGATAGCACTTCACTCCGAGTGCGTTAAGCTGCCCTGTGATACAACACGAACATGAGTTCGAAAACATACAAAAGGTTGGTTTTGGGTATCTCTCTGGAAAACGCACGTGTTTGCCCCACCCTTCCCAGTCATGTGATACAGAAGACATAGCTGGTCAGAATGGGTAAGACTAAACTGAAGACAAAATTGGGCTTACTCTTTGAGGAAAAAAATTAACATAATTTAAAAAAAGGACAACACCTTGTTACTCTGCCAAAAGACACAAACCTGAGATGATGATTGGACAGCTTCTCGACCATCGCTATGGCCATCCGTTCTCCTACAACCAGCAGGAAGGTGACCACTATGTCGTGGTAGCCCTGGTAGTAATGCAGCTGGGGGTTCCTCCTCAGAACGTCCAGGATGATGTCAATCAGCTGCTCCTGCAGCACCTCCCTTTCATCAGCCCGCATCCCTGACACGCGAGACACAGAGGAAGAGCGATTCACATGAGCTGCAAACTGTCCCATATTCCAGACTCGGTAGCTATACAGACCTCGCTCTCCAATTCTAGACAACTTTAAATGGACAGAGTCAATGTTATACTGAAAGAAAAAGACTCATTATGGAATGTGATTTTTTTTTTTTTTGGTCCTTTCGGATGGCTGAGAGATTTTACATAGTATTAGTATTTGAGAGAGTTGTTTTTTTTTATCCTGATTTGCAGAGAGTTTCATATAAATTCATTCTGTGATATTAAAAGTAGACCCATCACATACGATATGGAAATGATTAGAGAATAGCAACTTTTGATTTGTTAATTTTTGCCACACAAAAGTTTAAACAAGAGTGCTCGGAGAGCACAATATCCCCTGCTGGCAACTATGCCATAACTCGGGTAAAATGCGATTGAATTGAACGAAATTACAATATGCGTATTAAAGAATCCTGCCAAGTTTCGTGAAATTCCTCCAAAACTTGTAAGAGGAGTTGATTTCAGTAGGCGAGTACCCTTCCCGGGATGGACGGACAGACACTGCCACGACATAATCCCCCTTCAGGCCTTTCAGCCAGCGGGGGATAAAAACTTTTTGCCAAATTACATGAAATTCCTCCAAAAACTGCGAGGGAAGTTGATTTCAGAAAGCAAGCACACCTTGATGAAATTGCCAAAAGTACAAGTTTGTTAATAATCAAGGGCATAACAATGGTAAAATTTGCCCAAATTAAACGAAATTTCGATATGCGTATAACGGTCATATAACGGTCATATAACAAAGCCTTTTGCCAAGTTTGGTGAAATTCCTCCACAAACTGTGAGAGGAGTTGATTTCAGAAGAATGTACACCCTCATGAAATTGTCAAAGAACAAGTTATTTAATCAAGAGTCAAAACTCTGGTAAAATTTTCACAAAAGAAATTAAAATCGCAATATGCGCATTACCGTTATATAACAAGGCCTTTTACCAAGCGTCGAGAAATTCGTCCAAAAATTGTGAGAGGAGTTGACGTCAGAAGCCGAGCACACCTTCATGAAATTGTGAAAGTACAAGGTTGTTAATCAAGGGCTGTAACTCTGGTAAAAATGTGACCGAATTGAACAAAATTACAATATGCGTACTACCGACAGATAACAATGCCTCTTGTCAAGTCTGATGAAATTCCTCCAAAAATTGTGAGAGGAGTTGATTTCAGAAGGAAAACACACTCTCATGGAATTTTCAAAGTATAATTTTGTTAATCGCGGGCTGTAACTCTGGGAAAACGTAACCAAATTTAATGAAATTGCAATATGCGCATTACCGACATATAACAAAGAATCCTGCCAAGTGTTGTGAAATTCCTCCAAAAATTGTGAGAGGAGTTGATTTCAGAAGGTGAGCAGCCTTTCCCGGACGGACGGATGGAAATCGCCATGACGTAATCCCCCTTCGGGCCTTTCAGCCAGCGGGGGATAAAAAGGGAATATATTTTATATTTATTCTATCCATGTTCACTGGATATGAGCAATCGTATGCTCTGATTGGCTACTCTACTACTAAGATATCAGCTCATATACCGCGAGTAGAGAAAAACAAAATGGCAGTGCATGTAGCTAAAATCAACCGAGGATGAAATAAACTCTACTCGCAAACAAAAATCCCAAAAAATACAAAAAGAAAAAGCAACAAAATATGGAATGAAAGTATTTGATGGTAAAAACATATCTTTTTTATTTTTCAAGAATTGGTATTATGATAGCATTTTTCACAAATTGCTCCTGTCATTTCACCGGTTTGTTCTAAGCAGAAATTATTTTGGACGCTTTGTATAAAATTATTTATTGAAGTTGTAAAAAAATAAGAATAAAAATGCTCCGTTTCTCAAAATCCAGTGAATGTGGATAGAACAAAATTATTCCACTCAATCTTGTCATACATGGCTTATAGCGGACTCGGTGCTACGCTCCTTGTTGGCTAGCAGCTCATGTACGACTCGATTTCATGGAATAACTGTTATATATCACGACCCTAACTTTCAAATATTTAAGATGAAAAATTTTAATAGTAAATTCAGAACTGATTATTCTTCTTTCTCAGACTAATAATAAAATATTTATTATCCATGAATCATATTTAATAGTTACATGTTCAGGAAAAGTTATCGCTATTACGTCAATGATGTAATCCTATATACAGAGAGAGAGAGTGTGTAGGTTTTGAGTATTTTTTTTTTCCCTTTTACCCTCAGAATGACCCGATGGCTTGTTCTTCCCAAGTGTGTGACATTTCTAGACGTGCCGTTTACAAAACGACGAATGTCGAAGACATTTCAAAATTCATCAAATGCAATCCTGAGTCATACTGCCTAATCAAAAGCACACAAACGTTACCTCGTGGGAATCGGCGCATGGAGCGTCTAACATCGAGAAGCACCTGGTTGTAGTCTTTGTGGTTCTCTCGGATATTTTTAGCTATTTAAAAGAAAAAAAGAGAGAGTGATGAGAGAAAGGAGGTAAGTATTACGAGACAAGGCGAAACAGATCCTGATGCATTTCATTTCACTCATTCTGGCTCTTCTGGATGGCACTCCACTCTACACACTCACCAGGTTTGGCAGGAAGGTCAAACACGTTGACACTGAGGAGCTTGGGCCAAACTTTTCTGCGCACATCATCGGTCAGTAAGCCTCCCTCGCTGACAGCTGCACTGCGCAGGGTCTCGATGTCCACAGGGTCACTGTTCAGAGCCTGCTGGATGTCTGCGAGCTTCTGCTTCTTCCAGGACATGTGTTCTGCCAATGGAAAAAAAATTATTAATAATAATAATAATAATAATGAGTGACCTGATTTAAACAGCTATATGTTGCATCGAATAGAACCGTGGACGGAGCATTTCCTTTTCTTGTTTTTTTGCGCGCAAGCAGATTCAATCAATCAGTCTCGATTCTGTAATGTTACTTGGCTCATGTTTCCAAAGTCCTGTTTCCAAATCATGGCCATGTTGAAATATGCGGTGAAACTGACTAGACCATGAGGAATTAGAGGCAAGTGCAATTTTGTGTGATATGTCAGTCGACTTCACACACACACACACACACACACACACACACACACACTGGTATTCAGTCTGTCACTGAACTGATTCAAAACACATCAAATGTGATCCAGTGTAAATGTGATCTCGCTTCAGGTCCTTCCACAACATTTCCATTGGATTAAGGTCAGGACTTTGACTTGGCCATTCCAAAACATTAACTTTATTCTTCTTTAACCATTCTTTGGTAGAACGACTTGTGTGCTTAGGGTCGTTCTCTTGCTGCATGACTCACCTTCTCTTGAGGTTCAGTTCATGGACAGATGTCCTGACATTTTCCTTTAGAATTCACTGGTATAATTCAGAATTCATTGTTCCATCAATGATGGCAACATCATTGGATCATGGCAACTCCGCCCTGACAGTAATGCTCATTAACCTTTTAGGGTCGAGAGCTTCACCGGCGAAACTCAGCAGGTTTACAATGAGTAGGTCATGTATTTAGATTAAAAAAAACAACTTGTGAGGATATTTATCATACAAAGTATGATAACCATACAGTGGTGCTTGAAAGTTTGTGAACCCTTTAGAATGTTCTCTATTCCTGCATAAATATGACCTAAAACATCATCAGATTTTCACACAAGTCCTAAAAGTAGATAAAGAGAGCCCAGTTAAACAAATGAGACAAAAATATCATACTTGGCCATTTATTTATTGAGGAAAATGATCCAATATTACATATCTGTGAGTGGCAAAAGTATGTGAACCTTTGCTTTCAGTATCTGGTGTGACCCCCTTGTGCAGCAATAACTGCAATTAAACGTTTCCGGTAGCTGTTGATCAGTCCTGCACACCGGCTTGGAGGAATTTTAGCCCATTCCTAGTCTGGCTAACGCGACTTCAAAGCTCTGCAAGCATTTGGTCTGGCAAAGATATTAAGCCCAACCGTTTCCCAAAGCGTGTGGTTGACCCGCCTCCCTGAAATGCCTCAGTTTGCTACTGGTTGAAGCCAGAAAAGGCTGTGACGAAGCTTAAACCAATCACATCACTCTTTCCTCTGACGTATGTGACGCGACGGAAACTGCTTGAGTAACAGGAAGAAGATAAATACCTCCAGGGCTGCTCTTTGCTCCGTTTTCAATGAGAACTTCCCGTTGAATGCTTTCAATACAGCATCTACCGCTGTGTCAAAGGCTTGCCGCTGCTCCATGTTCGTGATGTGAACGAAGCGCTTCCGGCATAGATTCTGTAAACAATCTATAGCTTCCGGTCGCAGTTCTACTACGTCACTGCCTTGAACACGCCTCTACCCAGGGCCGTTGGAGATGCTCAAAGTTGATTGGCTCCCGATTTTTCGGGAGCTTGGAAGAGGTGTAGATGGCTTGCCTGGCCAGACTAAGCTCGCAACAGGCCCTCGTGTTGCATCATGCTTAGGATGGGCGGGCCCAGGCTAGCCCATTCCTCCGTACAGAACAGCTTCAACTCTGGGATGTTGGTGGGTTTCCTCGCATGAACTGCTCGCTTCAGGTCCTTCCACAACATTTCCATTGGATTAAGGTCAGGACTTTGACTTGGCCATTCCAAAACATTAACTTTATTCTTCTTTAACCATTCTTTGGTAGAACGACTTGTGTGCTTAGGGTCATTCTCTTGCTGCATGACTCACCTTCTCTTGAGATTCAGTTCATGGACAGATGTCCTGACATTTTCCTTTAGAATTCACTGGTATAATTCAGAATTCATTGTTCCATCAATGATGGCAAGCCGTCCTGGCCCAGATGCAGCAAAACAGGCCCAAACCATGATACTACCACCACCATGTTTCACACATGGGATAAGGTTCTTATGCTGGAATACAGTGTTTTCCTTTCTCCAAACATAACGCTCCTCATTTAAACCAAAAAGTTCAATTTTGGTCTCATCTGTCTACAAAACATTTTTCCAATAGCCTTCTGGCTTGTCCACGTGATCTTTAGCAAACTGCAGATGAGTACAATTGTTCTTTTTGGAGAGCAGTGGCTTTCTCCTTGCAACCCTGCCATGCACACCATTGTTGTTCAGTGTTCTCCTGATGGTGGACTCATGAACATTAACATTGGCTAATGTAAGAGAGGCCTTCAGTTGCTTAGAAGTTAACCTGGGGTCCTTTGTGACCTCGCTGACTATTACACGCTTTGCTCTTGGAATGATATTTTTTGGTTGACCACTCCTGGGGAGGGTAACAATGGTCTTGAATTTCCTCCATTTGTACACAATCTGACTGTGGATTGGTGGAGTCCAAACTCTTTAGAGATGGTTTTGTAACCTTTTCCAGCCTGATGCGCATCAGCAACGCTTTTTCTGAGGTCCTCAGAAATCTCCTTTGTTCGTGCCATGATACACTTCCACAAACAGGTGTTGTGAAGATCAGACTTTGATAGATTCCTGTTCTTTAGATAAAAACAGGGTGCCCATTCACACCTGATTGTCATCCCATTGATTGAAAACAGCTGACTCTAATTTCACCTTCAAATTAACTGCTAATCCTAGAGGTTCACATACTTTTGCCACTCACAGAGATGCAATATTGGATCATTTTCCTCAATAAATAAATGACAAAGTATAATATTTTTGTCTAATTTTTTAACTGGATTCTCTTTATCTACTTTTCAGACTTGTGTAAAACTCTGATGTTGTCCTTGGTCATATTTATGCAAAAATATAAAAAATTCTAAAGGGTTCACAAACTTTCAAGCACCACTGTATTGACAGAAACTTTACACTTTCCTATGTGCCCACTGCCAAATAATATTGTCGCTTTAAATTACCAAAATTAGATAAAACATAAACCTTGCCACCTTACTCAGTCACACCTGAGTCAGAGCGCCGTGCGCCCACTTACACATTCATAAGACTATTCACATGGTAATGCCATGATAATCACTTTCACTCTTTCGGTTTCGCTTGGTTTCTCTTTCATGGTGGGAACATCCACCATAAACAGGATAAAATCTGTCAGACGTAGTTCAGGCTATTTGGAGGTAAAACTTGTTGCGAGATGGCACACAGATTTTATGCATTTCAGATGATTTAGGACAGCAATTCAATTCAATCTTGAGAACTGTGACACTGACTATGAGCAATGCCTTTTTTTTTTTTTTTTACTTCAACTCGATCCGACCAAAGAGTAAGTTTAAATATTTCTTCTCTTCATTATGAGCATATCGGTTGATATGTGTGCGCTGTAGTGCATACACAGGAAACATGACTGAGCAATTTTTCCAGAGTTAAAAGTATTTTCCTCAAAAATTGTTCATTTTGCTCTATTTTGAGTTTAGAGTGTAAAATTTGGAGTTGGAGTGGGAGCAAAATTACAGAGTAATTGTGTAACAGAGTTGGTTGTGGCTCTGAACTGAGTAAAATAGTACAAGAGTTAATTTCAAGACACTGAATAGAGTCAAATACCAAAATAAAGTCAAATACCAGATAAATGAAGCTGTTGTAAAAAGCAGTTTTAAAACTGTGTTGGAATGTGTGAAAAAACATGGTCTTACCCATTGTGACTTGACCTGATGGGATTAAGAGTTGGCAGTGGTAGGGGTTTTCACTCTTCTCATTGAATGGAATGGAAATTTTTAGCTTTCTCATTAAATACCTCTCCCACTGCCAACCCTTTACCCCAAAACAATAGGACATACATTTTTTTGATGGCCAGTTAATTGTCCAAATCAATGGAGCAGACTTAAGGTTTTGTGCTTGATCCATTCCTAAGACTGAATAGAATCACCTCAAGTGACCAAAGCGGCTCAACACACTGGGTAAGGTCATGTTTTTTTCAGACATTCCAACACCGCTCTAAAACTGCTTTTTACCTCTTCATTTATCTGTTATTGTTTTAAAAAGTACAATTATGGCATACTACTCATATTATTGTAGCTGAACTTGTGCTGAATACAAAAAAAAAAGTCATATGACTTTGAAAATACTGCTTAGAATTTTTGAAATTGACAAAAAAAATACTGCTTTGATTTGTTGAAATTGACAACAAAATCAGAGCATGCCAAAATCATTAGAGTGTGCCGGAAAATACTCTCAGACCCCAGACGGTTAACAGATCAGTGCATCCCCAAATCCTTGGGGAACAATTTCCTACAAGTGCAGCTGAAAGTAGTTCTGGTTTCATGCCAAATCACAGGTTTATATTAATACCATCATTGTAATATATTACTGGTTCTATTATAGCAGATGGCACATGCCACATAAAGGGATTTAAAAATGAGTGTAATAATTAAAATGGTAATTTTTCGTTGAGGAACGTTTACAGAAGCAGCCATGACCTAAAGTTTAGAGAAGCAGCTCTGGGTCCAAAGGGTAGACAGTTCGATTCCTGGGACCAGCAGGAAAAACATGAGGGAAGTTGAATAAACGAGAGCATCAACGACAGCGTAGCTCACTCCGGCCCCATCTTGTCCAGAAGGAACGGTCTAAAGTGGGCCACCTTGCGCAATAAATGTTGCGAGCTATATACACTATATACAAGCTATGGACCCTTTTCAGTCACGTGACCTTCGTAAACGCGACCGCCATTTTGGACATGTAGTGGACTTCGGCTCAAATCGGTTTGAATGCGAGGAAGGCAACAAACATAAAAGAAAAAGGAGCGAGATGCAGAAAACTGTATGTACTAGTTTACTGTAATTATGATCTGGCAGCTATTTACAGCGGATCCAGTGTAAATAGCTGCCGGAGCCAACGTCCGGCCGGGCCGCGAGCGAGCACGCTCCGGAACCTCGGACGTTGGCTCCGGCGGCTATTTACACTGGATCCGGTGTAAATAGCTGCCAGATCATAATTACAGTAAACTAGAATGGAATGTTAACAGCAATGTAATGCCTTTTCTGGCTAATTTTATTCGTCTTACCTCCAACAAAGTGGTCACTACACAAGCGCTGGTATGCCGCTATCCATCTTCTCCGTCGGTCAGCATCTACCGGGATCCGATAAAATGATAACCCTTGCCTTGTTTGTTGCTGGTTACTACATCCAGGTGCACAACAACATAGTGGCATGATGGAAGTCTTGCTGAAAATAAACACTTTCTTTGCTGCCGTTCCTCAATGCTGGCTGTGGTAAACTACTGGTAGTACATGTCCAAAATGGCGGCCACGTTTGTCGTGACATCACGTGAAAAGGGTCTATATATAGAAGCTATATCCACCCTAGGAATACCAACCTATTTGTGAGAAAGAATCCAAAACATCGAGGAATTGACCAAGAAGTGATTTTTGTTGAACTGCTCATTAAGGCTTAATTAGTCCGTAACTTCATTAATAATTGTAATTAAGCAAATCTGGGTAGAAGTTATATGCACCCTAGGTCCCCCTACCTTCATGCCAGAAAGAATCAAAATCGGTGAAGAATTGAAGGAGAAGTGATTTGTGTGGAAACTGCTCGTTAGGGCTTAATTACTTCATATCTTCATTATTAATTGCAATTATGTAAATTTGTGTAGAAGCTATATGCACCCCAGGCAGACTGCCAAAAATAATAAAAATCAGTGAAGAATTGAGAGAGAAGAAGCGATTTTCGTGAATTGTGGGGGACGCCGGACGGACAACACATGATGGCATAAACTCATCACCTGTTGGCCAGATGAGCCAATGAATGAACAGTATTTTCCCCTCCCTCTGTATCATGGCTAAAGTGCCCTTGAGCAAGACCCCTAACCCCCAACCGTATGTGTGTGTGTTCACTGCTTCAGATGGGTTAAATGCAGAGGAGGAATTTCACTGTGCTTGACTATACATGTGACTAAATAAAAGCTTCTTCTTCTACTTATCGTTTATGGAAGGAGTCTCCAGTTCCAGTGCTTAGTAACAGTCAGAAATAAAGCTATAACTTAAAGGTCCCATGGCATGGTGGTTTGTTGATGCTTTAAACGGGCTCGTGGAGGTTTCCGGATGTTATATCCGCAGCCTTTCTCGAAATGAACCCTCGGCACGTAGATATAGCCTCCTGGGAGAAAGCCCCATTTCAGCACTTTTCCCAGTGCGTCGTTTTGCTAATGAGAAGCAGGAGGCGGGGAAGGGTAGAGGGTGGGGGCGGGTCTTATCATTAATATTCATTACATGTAAATGTGTTACCTCTGATTGGCTAACAGCACTGTGACGCTACCTCCAGTGGGTCAGAACAAGCGGATGTGGGTGTCTTACTATGGCGAGAGAGAAGGAACAAACCGCGAAGGGAAAAATACCGCGCGCTGACGTCATTAAGGTGCAACACGAGGAAATAAAATAAATTCAACAAATGTTTGGGTTTTTACTGAACAAACAAACAAATAAAATGAACGAGTGACTTAAAAAAAAAAAATGTGGGCGTCTTTGTACAAACTGTTGATTGGCTATTATAACAGAGCATGCTGCATGCTTTTTGGTTTTGTAGTGCAGAGTACCTGGCTAACTGCAGGAAGCGGTTAGCTGCACAGCTAATGTAGCCATTGCAAGGCTAACGCACCGATTTTAAAACACGGCAAAACGACTTAACAGTTATACACTTACTTGTTCGGTGTTTGTGGCTGATGCGGCAGGGATGCTTGGTACGGACCCAGGCTTCAGTGACAGTTGATGTGCAAAACCTGCCCTGTACTGTCCCAAGTTGTGGAAACATTCATCAGGAAAATGCTTCCGACAAACATACACCGTCTTAGGTAGACTCGACGGCGTATTATTGAAGTAAATAAAATTAAGCCACTGCGTCTTCAGGGGCTCTCCCGTCGGCAGTAAAAACAGACTCTTTTCTGTGTTGTCACATCCATGTACAGCGCAACTTCCATGTTTGGTGGCAACTTTTGAGCTGGGCGGGCAATCCATACAGTGGGTGGGAATCCAGGGGGGGGGCGTGGGGATCATATCCCTTGCTGACGTCGGCAAGGGAAGAGCTTCTCAAAGAGCCGTTTTGACGTGCCATTCTCAAATATTGGGCATAGTTTGGTTTACACATTATGAAATTTCTAGCCACTGGGGTGACTTAAGAAGGTCAGAGGAACTCATTTTAACGTTAAAAAACCTCAGAAAATGAAAATTTCATGCCATGGGACCTTTAAGTATTTAGATGTTCAAAAGCCTTCAGAATGGAAAAGGTTTGTGTTTTAGTCTTCGAGTAAGAGTGAATAGAGAAGCTGGTGAATGAACGACTGTTAGCTGTTATAACAAGCGAGAACAGGAATGAACATCAAATGTAATTACACTATCGTTCAAAAGTTTGGGGTCACCCAGACAATTTTGTGTTTTCCATGAAAAGTCACACTTTTAGTTACCACCATAAGTTGTAAAATGAATAGAAAATATAGTCAAGACATTTTTCTGGCCATTTTGAGCATTTAATTGACCCCGATGCTCCAGAAACTCAGGCTACATCCACACGACAACAGCAACAAGATGTTATTTAAAAATATATCGCGTCCAAATGGGCAACAATCAGTAAAATATCTGGTCCATATGGCAACGCAACGCTTGCTGAAAACGATGCAATACACATGCCACACCTCTAGGGGCGCTGTAAGATGGTCCCTTCGGAGACACCAGAACAATAGAAGAAGTAAGGATGCATGCGCATAATGCACGAGACTTCATATTAGCCACAAAGTCAGGAAAATCTGCTTGTAAAATTACATTATAATGACCAAATACAATGAAAAGTATTTTTCCAGTCTCACCTGTGAAAGGTAATCCCATGTGATCTCGTTTGGACGGCAAACCTGTTGGTACAGTTAAACGCAGCTAATCTTTATTCTCCGCTTTGACCTCTCCAATATGGCGGCGAGGATGACGTATGATTCTACGCGGAAGGCGGCGTCTTTAATGGTCCGGAATAAATTGAATACTACACGTTGATGGATTAATTTGTTTCTCACCTGTGAAAGGTAATCCCATGTGATCTTGTTTGGACGGTAAACCTGTTGGTACAGTTAAACGCAGCTAATCTTTATTCTCCGCTTTGACCTATCCAATATGGCGGCGAGGAGACGTATGATTCTACGCGGAAGGCGGCGTCTTTAATGGTCCGGAATAAATTGGATTAATTTGCTCCTCTACGCCCTTTTTGAGGAATGTATTGTCGGACTTAAATCAACATCTGAAGAGGTGAGATCGCTCCTTTTTTCCCTATTTTTGCAGGCGGGATTGCACCATTACACAATAAATATTCACAGTGAAAATATTTTGTAAGCGCGTTTCATGAACCAAGTTATAGGATTTGTTGACAACTCGCATCGCATCGCAATGAGAAGATCATTGGCACTACTGGTGTTAAGAATCAGACCATTTCATAAATGAATATTTTGCTGTAGAGGTGCAGTGTTTGTACAATTGCATGTTTTTGCTTCACTATTACTGTCACTATTCTGCTTCTTGCATTACTACTGTGAACTAACACTGAACATAATAATGATAATAATAATAATAATAATAATAATAATAATATCCAAGCTCGTGTTTCACTCTCACTAGTGCTCTGTAAGGCTTTTTCCTGGTGATATTCGTTACACTTCTACCCGGCGTGAAGCACTCACAGTCATGTGGTTGTGACGTCATCGTAAACAAATCCGTTCTACTCACCCAGACGACTTCACAACGGCAACGTTGCCAGATCTTTCCACTCTGGAACCCGTTCTCAAAAAGATTGCGTTTTGGGCACCCAAAACGCCGGTGCCGTGTGGACGCCAGGCCTAAACGATAAGCAATTATATCGGAGTCACCTGAATCCGTTGCCGTGTGGACAGGGCCTCAATCTGCTCAAAGGAAGGTCAGTTTTATAGACCCTTTTCAGTCACGTGACCTTCGTAAACGCGACCACCATTTTGGACATGTAGCGGACTTCGGCTCGAATTGGTTTGAATGCGAGGAAGGCGACAAACGGAGAACATACAAGAAAAAGGAGCGAGATGCAGAAAACACCTTCGCTATCCAGCGACGTAGGGCATTTACAGGGCGAGCAGAGGGAGAAATAACAACAGTAACGACACATTAGCAACGCCGTACAGAAATAACAGTTTATGGCACGGACCCTTTCGGTTCTCGCTCATCTAGCTGCTACAATGACTGCTTAGACTGCAACAATAATACCTAACACACATTTAAGTATCCGTCGTAAAGACGTGAAACTCATCGAGTGACGAGTGTGTTCATTGATAAGCTAACACAATCTAAAAGTAGACATACCATCACACTGCCCTGGCGCTGTGTACAGTTTACCGTCTATGGCTTGTGCACTCGCTATTTGCCATTACTTTCTCCAACCCAGTGTTACAGATTACAGGGAACGGCCTGGATTTAAGAGACAAATACATGCTCCTATTGTTTTGAACACTTATTTGTAGGCAGTGCTTAATTTGTAAAGTGGGAGGTCTGGAGCGCAGAGGATGAGCGGCTCCGGTGCGGGAAAAAAGGGGGCGGGGCGCTGCGCTGCGCTTCTGGGCATGTTTTGTAATCACACTGCAAATTAAGTTCATCTGCAGATATTTTGTGGATGTCGTTTCATGAGAGAAATCACCAACAAGGCAGATATCAAAATCAGACATTAACACTAAATAAACTTGCATTTTTTTTATTTAATTATTTGGGTTGTTTTTTTTTGTTACATAGTCAAAAGAGGTGTCGGATCACCGGATCCAGTGTAAATAGCTGCCGGAGCCAACGCCCGAGGTTCCGGAGCGCGCTCCGGCTTGCTCCCCCTCAAATTTTAAGCGCTGTTTGTAGGACACTGCCTCTGATCTGTCCTACAGTCTACCAACAGCAAAGGAACACAACGCTAGCTAATGTCGTTAGCTAATAGCTACTACAGAAGAACAGAGGTTACAATGGGTTATTTTAGCCTATTTGGTTACACACTCGCTGCCACAGAATGTTAACAGCAATGTAATGCCTTTTCTGGCTAATTTTATTCGTCTTACCTCCAACAAAGTGGTCACTACACAAGCGCTGGTATGCCGAGGGCTGCCAATCTGTTAATTTTTTTTAATGGCCGCTATCCATCTTCTCCGTCGGGATCCGATAAAATGATAACCCTTGCCTTGTTTGTTGATGGTTACTACATCCAGGTGCACAACAATATAGTGGCATGATGGAAGCCTTGCTGAAAATAAACACTTTCTTTGCTGCCGTTCCTCAATGCTGGCTGTGGTAAACTACTGGTAGTACACGTCCAAAATGGCGGCTGCGTTTGTCGTGACGTCACGTGAAAAGGGTCCATAGCTTCTCTAAAGAGCTAAACTGTTTTCAGCTGTGCTAACATGATTGTACAAGGGTTTTCTAATCATCCATTAGCCTTCTGAGGCAATGAGCAAACACATTGTACCATTAGAACACTGGAGTGAGAGTTGCTGGAAATGGGCCTCTATACACCTATGGAGATATTGCACCAAAAACCAGACATTTGCAGCTAGAACAGTCATTTACCATATTAGCAATGTATAGAGTGGATTTCTGATTAGTTTAAAGTGATCTTCATTGAAAAGAACAGTGCTTTTCTTTCAAAAATAAGGACATTTCAGAGTGACCCCACCCAAACTTTTGAAAGGTAGTGTATGTACATGGATAAAATTGTAATCACTGGCACATTTCAGTGGTATGAGAGGAATGAAACACTCTGATCCATGCTGCTATGGGAAAATAAAATCACTTCCAAGTGGTAATGTTCACTCCGCTTTCTCACACCGTCCTGTTGTTGATCATTTTCCTAGAACAGAACTACACCTAGATGGTTTTCTCCTGGAAAATTATTTTGTATATAAGGGGTTTAAATGCATATTTCTATGTTTTTATGGATAAAACTGAACAAGGCGTGAACATTTTGGGAGTGTGGCAAAGAGTTAAATCTTTCACAGGGGATCATTTATAACATACACTACCGTTCAAAAGTTTGGGGTCACTTTGAAATGTCCTTATTTTTGAAAGAAAAGCACTGTTCTTTTCAACGAAGATCACTTTAAACTGATCAGAAATCCACTCTATACATTGCTAATGTGGTAAATGACTATTCTAGCTGCAAATGTCTGGTTTTTGGTGCAATATCTCCATAGGTGTATAGAGGCCCATTTCCAGCAACTCTCACTCCAGTGTTCTAATGGTACAATGTGTTTGCTCATTGCCTCAGAAGGCTAATGGATGATTAGAAAACCCTTGTACAATCATGTTAGCACAGCTGAAAACAGTTGAGCTCTTTAGAGAAGCTATAAAACTGACCTTCCTTTGAGCAGATTGAGTTTCTGGAGCATCACATTTGTGGGGTCGATTAAATGCTCAAAATGGCCAGAAAAATGTCTTGACTATATTTTCTATTCATTTTACAACTTATGGTGGTAAATAAAAGTGTGACTTTTCATGGAAAACACAAAATTGTCTGGGTGACCCCAAACTTTTGAACGGTAGTGTATAAACAGCAAAAATGTGAGATTTGTGCTTGTGTAAGTGATAATCATCATCTCAGAGTCTGTACATGTACTATAATGGTGTGTGTTCATAGAAAACAGATGTGTGTGTGAGAGAGAGAGAGACATGTAGCTTTACTGGACACGTCAAGACTTGCTCCCTAGCTTAGAAAAGACATGAACTCATACCTTAACCTTATTCTAACATTACAAATGTTAATATTATCAACACATTAAACCCACACATCCTGCTCACCTTCAGGTCTACCAAGCGTTGTTCTGCTCCCATTCAGCTGTTGGCGTTTTTTCACCTTTTTCATCTCTTTTAGCTCTAATATATATATATAATATATATAAATATAGAATAATGCTACTATATTTAAACTATTTCGACTATGTAATTAAAATAAACTGCCATTTATTAGAAGTATCCACTCTTTTACTCTGGTATAAAAAACAGTTCCGCTTTAACGCCGGTGACTCAACCGAACATGTTTACAGGACTTTAATTCACCATCTTTGATCCTATTGGTTAACATGCATTAAAAGCTCGAATCTGATTGGTCAGTTGTCTGTGCGGCGCGCCAGTGAGGGTGTGATAAACATGGACGCGTGGCTGTGTTGCCAGGTTTGTAATAAACCCTATTTCAAATCTTTTATACAGTTGTGGTCAGATGTGTACATACAGTGACATGAATGTCATCTAATATTTGGGCTTTCAGTCATTTCTTTGAACTGTTCTTTTTCTGTGGCAGAATGATTGTACAGCATACAGCTTTAATTTAAAAAATAAAACCCTAGAATTTGGTGCACAAGTTTTAATTTTCTTTGGGTTTTCTGAAATCAATACAGGGTCAAAATTATACATACAGCACTCATAAAATGTCTCTTCGCAAGATTCACCTTGACCAACATTTTTGTTCATGACTCTTTATGGTGGAATTGGTAGAGTTCAGTTAAATTTGTTTTTTTGTTTGTTTGTTTTCTTGGTATGGACTCAATTTATAAACACGGTCCATATATTTTCAATAGGGTTGAAGTCAGGACTTGTTTTAAGCTTAATGTTAGCCTGCTTTATCCTCCACAACCAGCTCTGATGCGTGTTTGGGTTCATTGTCCTGTTTTAAGTCCCAAGTCGTGTTCAAGTTTCTGATGGTTTATACTGAAGAATTCTAAGGTCGTCCTCCTTCTTCATTATTCCATCCACTTTGTGCAATGAACCAGTTCCACTGGCAGCAAAACAGCCCAGAGCATGATGATCCTACCACCACCAGCAGCTGGTACAGTGTCGCTCTGTACATGGTGGTCATTGTGGCCAAACAACTCAATCTTTGTCTCATCTGACCATACAGCTTTCCTCCAGAAGGCTGGGTTTTGTTTTTGTTTTTTTTGTCCGTGTGGTCAGCTTCAAACTTTAAGCTTGAAGGTGTCAATTTTGGAGTGAGGGGTTATTTCTTGGATAGCAGCCTCTTAGTCCATGGTGATCTGAACTGTAGACAGTGATCCATCAGCTTGTAGTTCATGGCAGGGCTGTGCCATGGTGGTTTCCAGGTTGTTCCTGACCATCCAAACCAATTTCCTTTCAGCTGAGGGTGACAGTTTGGGTTTTCTTGAAGCAAAGTGGCTTGGCAAGGTGACTGCACCTCACAATAACATGCATACAATTGTTTGAACTGATCTTGGAATTTGCAGTTGTTTAGAAATGGCTCCAAGAGACATTCCGGAGTTGTGTATACCTGTGATCCTCTTTCTCAGATCTGCACTGAGCTCCTTGGACTTTCCCATTTTACTGTGTGTTGGTCAATCCAATGAGTGCTGTAAACAAACCCTTTTTATGAAGGCACAGAGATGCTACCAGCTGTAGTCAATCATGATCACTAACAGGAAGTTAAGAGACCTCGGCCTTGGCAAGATAAGAGACATTTTGGAATCAGCACCTCTGAATGAATAATCTAAGTGTGCATATGTAAATTTTTGACCCTGTATGTATAATTTTGATTTGTGTTGAGTTCAGAAAACCCAAAGAAAATTTAAACTTGTGCACCAAATTCTAGTGTGTGGTTTTTTTAAATTAAAGATGTATGCTGTACAATCATTCTGCCACAGAAAAAGAACAGTTCAAAGAAATGACTGAAAGCCCAAATATTGCCATGACATTCATATCCAAGATGACATTCATGTCACTGTATGTAAACTTCTGACCATGACTGTACACTCACCAGCCACTTTAACTGGAACTTGTTCTTGATTCTAAAATTCCTAAGATTCCTGTCCTTCTTGTTGTTCTTGTTTCCATCAATGAACAGTTACTTCAACAAAACAGACTTCATGTTAAAACTATAATGATTTTCCTGTTTACACAGTCATACTTTGTGACCATATAGGACACAGTTATCGAAGCAAGTTATTTGCAATCATGCCATCTGTTTTCATCCAGATTTGGATGGATTCCCTTTTGAGTCTGGTTCCTCTCAAGGTTTCTTCCTCGTGTCATCTGAGGGAGTTTTTCCTGGCCACTGTCACCACAGACTTGCTCATCAGAGATACATTTATTCGGGATAAAATTAGTTTATGCTGAAAGTCTTTAATTTTCTGTAATGCTGCTTTGCGACTATGTCTGCTGTTAAAAGTGCGATACAAATAAACTGACTTGACTTGATTCTAAGGCCAAGTTTACATTAGACCGTATCTGTCTCGTTTTCTTCGTGGATGCACTGTCCGTTTACATTAAAACGCCTGGAAACGCCGGGAAACGGGAATCCGACAGGGGTATTCAATCCAGATCGTGTCTGATCCGGTGCTGTGTACACATTGAGAATACGCGGATACACTGTGCTGAGCTCTAGCTGGCGTCATCATTGGACAATGTCACTGTGACATCCACCTTCCTGATTCGCTGGCATTGGTCATGTGACACGACTGCTGAAAAACAGTGCGGACTTCCGCCTTGTATCACCTTTCATTAAAGAGTATAAAAGTATGAAAATACTGCAAATACTGATGCAGATACTGCCCATTGTGTAGTTATGATGGTCTTTAGGCTTGCCATCCTTCCACTTGCAAGTGGTAAGTGACTTGCGCACAGCGGCTCAGTCCCGAATCACTGCTCGTGCGCTTCACTCGCGCGCTCTGTGAGCTGCGCAGGGCCGGAGTGCGCACCCTCCAGAGGGCACTCGCTGTTCAGGGCGGAGTGATTTGGAGCGCAGCCGCTGAGGAGGAAGCGATGAGCCGCACTGACACATTTCAACTTACGTGCTGAATTAGTCATGTGATTAGCGTATCCATGTATTGGCGTTGCTGTGTGCACGCGAATCGTGTATTGGCATTGCTGTGTGCACGCTAATCTTTTTTAAAAACGTTAATCTGATGATCCGCTGATACGGTCTAATGTAAACCCCACCTAAGATTCCTGTTCTTGGCTGGCAGGAGTGTAACCCAGTGTGGTCTTCTGCCGTTGCATGCTGAGATGCTTTTCTGCTCACCACAGTTGTAAAGAGTGATTATATGAGTTGCTATATCCTTCCTGGTAGCTCGAGCCAATCTGGGGTGGGTTTCCCAAAAGCATCGTAGCACAAAGATCATCGTTAAATGGTAGAATGAGCATCACAATGAACACTCTGTCTCCTAGTTAAGATGCTCTTAGCATTAAGAGGCTTTGGGGAAACCCACCACTGGTCATTTTCCTCTGACCTCTCTTATCAACAAGCCATTTGTTTCCACCCACAGAACTGTCACCCATTCACTCAATGTTTTTTTGTTTTTTGCACCATTCTGTGTAAACTCTAGAGACTGTTGTGTGTGAAAACCCCAGGAGATCAGCAGTTTCTGAAACACTCAAACCAGCAGTCCATCTGGCTCAAACCAACACCCATGCCACAGTGAAAGAAAGTCACACTTTGAGATCACAGTTTTTTCCATTCTGATGTTTGAAGTAAACATGAATGAAATGAAGCTCTTGATTTGTATCTGTATGATTTGATGCATCGTGCTGCTGTCCAGGGATTGGCTGATGAGAGAACTGCATAAAACAGCAGGTGGATTGGTGCTCCTAATAAAGTGACCGGTGAGTGTAAATGAATATACTAGTACAGTACTGTGCTTATGACTAAAATGTAGCATAAATACATTCAATATAAACAAGAATATGTAACTAGAGTACATCCATTATCCGTAACTGCTTATCCCGTGCAGGGTCGCAGGCAAGCTGGAGCCTATCCCAGCTGACTATGCGCGAGAGGTGGGGTACACCCTGGACAAGTCACCAAGTCATTGCAGGGCTGGCACATACCCCTTTTCCACCAAATCAGTTCCAGGGCTGGTTCAGGGCCAGTGTTGGTGCTGGTTCACAACTCGTTCAACTTGCGAGCCAGCTGAGAACCAGTTTGCTTTTCCATAGCTCGCGGTGCTAAGAGAAGCACATCATTACATCGCTGTATACGTCAGTTACGTCGCTACGTTTGCATAAACCTTGGCGCGAATATCGAAGCAAAAACAACATGGAAGAAGCAGCAGCAGCAACAACAATAATAATGGATGACTTCGCGTTTGTACAGCTGCTGTTTCTCATTGGTTAAAAATGGCGATCTTTCGCGGTCTTGTTATTGTTGTTGGTCTTAACAACTCCGCCCCCCCGCTGACGTAAGCGGTTCTTTCCTCTGGCCCAGCAGAGAGTTGGTGCTAGCCTGGAACCGGTTTTTCTGGCCCCAGAGCCAGTTCTTTGTCGGTGGAAACAGAAAACCCGGTTCCAAACTAAGCACTGGCCCCGAACCAGCCCCGGAACTGCTTTGGTGGAAAAGGGGCAACACAGAGACAAACAACCATTCACACTCACATTCACACCTACAGTCAATTTAGAGCCACCAATTACAGTGGTATGCAAAAGTTTGGGCACCCCTGGTCAAAATTACTGTTACTGTGAACAGTTAAGCAAGCTGAAGATGAAATTATCTCCAAAAGGCATAAAGTTAAAGATGAAACACACTTTTCAACATTTTAAGCAATATCGGTGTATTATTTTGGTTTTGTACAATTTTAGAGTAAAAAAGGAAAGGAGTAACTTGCAAAACTATGGGAACCCTAGGAGATTTGAGCATTCAGATCACTTTGACCAAGGTCTCAGACCTGAATTAGTTTGTTAGGGTTATGGCTTGTTCACACTCTTTGTTAGGAAAGGCCAGGTGATGCAAATTTCAAAGCTTTATAAATACCCAGGCTCCTCTAACCTAGTCCCAAAAATCAGCAGCCATGGGTTCGTCTAAGCAGCTTCCTACCACTCTGAAAATGAAAATGGTTGAGGCCCACAAAGCAGGAGAAGGCTATAAGAAGATAGCAAAACATTTTCAGGTTGCCATTTTTTCAGTTTGAAATGTAATTAAGAAATGGCAGTTAACAGGAACAGTGGAGGTCAAGATAAGGTCTGGAAGACCAGGAAAATTTTCAGAGAGAGCTGCTCATAGGATTGCTAGAAAGGAAAATCAGAACCCCCGCTTGACTGCAAAAGACCTTCAGGAAGATTTAGCAGACTCTGGAGTTGTGGTACATTGTTCTACTGTTCAGTGACACCTACACAAATATGGCCTTCATGGAAGAGTCATCAGAAGAAAACCTCTCTGTGGCAGCGGGGGCATGGTCAAGCGTCAGTCTGTGAATGGAGGGCGGAGTTAAGGAAGGTAAGTGGCAGAATCACTACACCTGATGGGAATTAACCTGTGTTTGTGTGTCTTCCCCAGTGGCCATGCCCTATAAAGGAGAGGGAGAGCAGAGGAAGGGAGCTCTCCCCCCAACCTGGATGCTTGTGTGCGTGCGTGTGTGTGAGAGTGAATATAAAAGCTGAAAAGCTAAATAAAAGAGTTTTTGAGAATTCAGTTCTGGCCTGCCGTGCTTCTGTGCTCCACCCACCTAGAACTCTTGCTACAGTGGTGCCGAAACCCGGGACTCGGAGTACGGAAGAGAACAACCCCATGGAGTCCTCCCCCTTCAAGGACCTGGTCCATGCCCTCGCCACGGCCCAACAGAGCCAGCACCAGGTGCTGGTCGCCCTCCGGAAGGAGCAAGAACAACGGTTTGAAGCCCTGGTGCTGGCGCAGCAGGAAGATCGCCAGGCGTTCCGGCACCTGCTCGCGTCGGCAGGGTCCACCATCACCACCGGCGTGGACCCTCCCCTCCTCACCCTAATGAAGATGGGTCTGCAGGATGACCCCGAAGCCTTCCTTGCTCTTTTTGAGCAGGCAGCAGAGGCGTGGGGTTGGCTGGTGGAGCAGCGCGCGGCGCGCCTCCTTCCCCTGCTAACGGGCGAGGCGCAGCTGGCCGTGCTACAGCTCCCCGCCGACAGCCGGCTGGTCTATGCCGACCTTCGCAGGGCCGTCCTCCAACGTGTGGGGCGCACACCGGAGCAGCAGCAGCAGTGCTTCCGCGCGCTGCACTTGGAGAAGGTCAGCCGGCTGTTTGCATTTGGCCAGCAGCTCCGGGACGCCTGATGGCGGTGGCTGAGGGCCAACAACCGCGACGCCGAGGGAATCATCGACCTGGTGGCGCTGGAGCAATTCGTCGCCCAACTTCCAGGAGGAACCGCGGAGTGGGTCCAGTGCCATCGCCCAGCGTCGCTGGATCGGGCCATCGAGCTGCCGGAGGACCATATGGCATCTGTTCTGCTGGCAGGATAGTGTGTCTCCTCTTCTCCCCTCTTTTCTCTCTTTCCCTCTCCCCCTGTTCCTCATCCTCGCCCCGTTCCCCCACTGCGGAGGCAGGGGCTGGCTCCACCCCAACCGGCCTGCCCCACCCGTGGTGCCCTACTGTTTCCTACTTCTGTGTCTGTGTCTTCCCCCCCCAGGTGAGTGAACTCCGGAACACCGGTGCAGAGGGAGAGCCTGGGCCTGTATGCTGGCACTGCGGGGAGCTGGGGCACCTCCAGCATCAGTGCTCAGCAATGGAGGTGGGCACAGTGGTCCGGATCCCCAATGCACCAGAGACCGCCCTTGATCAGGCAGGAGCGTATCGCATACCGGTGAGTATCCAAGGGAATACGTATCAGGCTTTGGTGGACTCTAGCTATAATCAGACCTCAATCCACCAAAGCCTGGTGCAAGACGATGCATTGGGGAGAGCACAATTGGTGAAGGTGTTGTGTGTGCACGGGGATGTTCACAACTACCCTTTAGTGTCGGTCCACATTCTATTTCGAGGGGAGAAATTTAGAGTACAGGCGGTGGTTAATCCTCACCTTACCCACTCGATAATTTTGGGGACTGATTGGCCAGGATTTGGGGAATTAATGACTCATTTAGTGAAGAGTGGGGCCTGCCATAGTTTAGCGGGGGGAGGTCCCGGTGTGGCATTGGCGGGAGCAGCTGTCATAGAGCCATCTATGTCATCACCGCGTCAGAGTGAGGAGCAGCAGGCTTCTCCTCCCTCTCTCAGGGAATCCCTCATGGATTTCCCGTTAGAGCAGTCGCGAGATGAGATTCTGCGGCATGCGTTTGACCAAGTGAGAGTAATCGATGGTCAAACGCTCCAGCCAAATGCCACACCATCCTTCCCCTATTTCTCCATTATGAAGGATAGGTTGTACCGAGTGACACAGGACACTCAGACTAAAGAACTGATAACTCAGCTTTTAATCCCAAAGAGTCACCGAGAACTTGTATTCCAGGCAGCTCACTTTAATCCCATGGCCGGACACTTGGGGCGGGATAAGACACTAGCCCGAATAATAGCCTGGTTCTATTGGCCAGGGATTCACGGCGATGTCCATAGGTGGCGTGCCACGAATGTCAGTTAGTAAATCCAGCGGCCATTCCAAAAGCGCCTTTGTGCCCTCTACCATTAATCAAGACCCCGTTCAAAAGAATTGGGATGGATCTTGTTGGGCCATTAGATCAGTCAACACGAGGATATCGCTTTATTTTAGTTCTGGTGGACTACACAACGCGATATCCGGAAGCAGTGCCTCTTCGCAATATCTCAGCACGCAGTATTGCAGAAGCGCTCTTCCGCGTCATCTCCCGAGTCGGAATCCCCAAAGAGATTCTGACTGATCAAGGCACTACGTTTATGTCACGCACACTGCGCGAACTGTATGGGTTACTGGGAATTAAGCCTATCCACACCAGCATTTATCACCCACAAACGGATGGCTTAGTCGAATGGTTCAATCACACCCTCAAAAACATAATTAAAAAATTTGTAAGCGAGGACGCACGCAACTGGGATAAATGGCTCGAGCCCCTGTTATTCGCATTGCAAGAGGTCCCACAAGCCTCCACGGGGTTAGATTAAATTAGATTAGATTAGATTAGATTAGATTAGATTAGATTAGATTAGATTAGATTAGATTAGATTAAACTTTATTGATCCCTTTGGGAGGGTTCCCTCAGGGAAATTAAGATTCCAGCAGCATCATTACAGATAAACAGAGAAAAGAAATAGAGAAAAACTTCTAGATAAATTAAAATAAATTAAGTATTTACATATACAAATATAAAAGAATAAGATATGGGGAAGAGAGGGAGGGGGAAAGGGGGGAGAAGTGGGGTTAGGGTTAGTGTGTGTGGGGGGGGAGAGCAGGAAAGATATTGCACTTTATATTGCACATTATATTGCACATTGTCCAGTATTGCTTATTGTTAGGCTAGGCTACTGCTCCTTCCCATCCTCTGTCCTCCTGTTACCCCTCCTCCCCCCCATAGAGGAGTTGTACAGTCTGATGGCATGAGGGACAAAGGAGTTTGAGTCTGTTCGTCCTGCACTTGGGAAGGAGCATTCTGTCACTGGACAGGCTCCTCTGGTTGCTGAGGAGGTTCTCCCCGTTCGAATTATTATATGGGCATAAGCCACGTGGCATTCTAGATGTGCTGCATGAAAATTGGGAGGAGGGACCTTCAACAATTAAAAATGAAATTCAGTACGTTATCGACCTGCGCGCCAAACTCCACACCCTCACGCACTTAACCCAGGAGAATTTGCGGCAGGCCCAAGAACATCAAGTCTGTCTGTACGACAGGGGCACGCGCCTTAGGGAGTTCACACTGGGAGATAAAGTACTTGTGTTGTTACCCACGTCGAGCTCCAAATTAATTGCCAGGTGGCAAGGACCCTTTGAGGTCACACGGCGAGTCAGGGGCGTCGACTATGAGGTGAGGCAAATGGACAGGGGCGGGGTGTTACAGATTTACCACCTCAATCTGTTAAAACTTTGGAGCGAGGAGGTCCCCGTGGCATTGGTGTCGGTGGTTCCAGAGAAGGTGGAGCTGGGGCCGGAGGTTCAAAAAGGAAAATTGACATCGCCCACCACTCCGGTCCCCTGTGGAGCCCATGTCTCCCCGACCCAACTCGCGGAGGTCGCCCAGTTGCAAACAGAATTTTCTGACGTGTTCTCGCCCCTGCCCGGCCGCACCCACCTCATAGAACACCACATTGAGACGCCCCCAGGGGTAGTAGTGCACAGCCGCCCTTACAGACTGCCCGAACACAAAAAAAGGTGGTTCGGGAAGAACTCGAGGCCATGCTCGAAATGGGCATCGTCGAGGAGTCCCACAGTGACTGGAGCAGCCCGGGGGTCTTGGTGCCCAAGGCCGACGGGTCGGTCCGGTTCTGTGTGGACTATAGAAAAGTCAATGCAGTGTCTAAATTTGATGCATACCCAATGCCTCGTATTGACGAGTTGCTCGATCGACTAGGCATGGCTCATTTTTATTCGACACTGGATTTGACAAAGGGATATTGGCAGATCCCCTTGACTCCGGTATCCTGAGAGAAAACAGCCTTTTCCACACCGTTTGGCTTACACCAGTTCGTCACACTTCCTTTTGGGCTGTTTGGAGCACCCGCTATGTTCCAGCGGCTTATGGATAGGGTCCTCCGCCCTCACGCCACCTATGCAGCTGCATACCTAGATGACATCATTATTTACAGTAATGACTGGCCGCGGCACCTAAAACACCTGAGGGCCATCCTTGGGTCGCTGAGGCGAGTGGGTCTCACAGCCAACCCGAAGAAGTGTGCAATTGGGCGGGTGGAAGTACGGTATCTGGGCTTCCACTTGGGCAATGGGCAGGTGCGTCCCCAAATCAACAAGACAGCAGCGATTGCAGCCTGCCCGAGGCCCAAGACCAAAAAGGGGGTGAGACAGTTCCTGGGGCTGGCTGGCTACTATCGTAGATTTATGCCTAATTATTCGGACGTCACCAGCCCACTGACTGATCTCACTAAAAAGGGGGCACCAGATCTGGTCCAGTGGACAGATTAATGCCAGCGGGCTTTCTCTGAGGTAAAGGCTGCACTGTGGGGGGGGCCACTATTACACTCCCCTGACTTCGCTCTCCCCTTTGTTAAGAAGAAGAAGAAAGAAGAAGAAGATGGATGCATCGGACAGGGGGCTGGGGGCTGTTCTGTCCCAGGAGGTGGAGGGGGAGGACCGTCCAGTGCTGTACATCAGTCGGAAGCTGTTGGTGCGCGAGGGCCGCTACAGCACAATAGAAAAGAAGTGCCTCGCCATCAAGTGGGTGGTCCTCGCCCTCCGCTACTACCTGCTGGGGCACCCTTTCACCCTCTGTTCAGACCACACACCCCTCCAGTGGCTCCACCGCATGAAGGATGCCAACGTGTGGATCACCCGTTGGTATCTGGCACTCCAGCCATTTAAGTTCGAGGTGGTCCACAGGCCGGGGGCGCAGATGGTCATGGCAGACTTCCTCTCCCGTCGGGGGGGGGGAGTCGGCTTCAGGCCGGATGGCTCCCCGGCCTGAGTCGGGCGGTGGGGGTATGTGGCAGTGGGGGCATGGTCAAGCATCAGTCTGTGAATGGAGGGTGGAGTTAGGGAAGGTAAGTGGCAGAATCACTACACCTGATGGGAATTAACCTGTGTTTGTGTGTCTTCCCCAGTGACCGTGCCCTATAAAGGAGAGGGAGAGCAGAGGAAGGGAGCTCTCCCCCCAACTTGGACACTTGTGTGCGTGCGTGTGTGTGAGAGTGAATATAAAAGCTGAAAAGCTAAATAAAAGAGTTTTTGAGAACTCAGTTCTGACCTGCCATGCGTCTGTGCTCCACCCACCTAGAACTCTGGCTCCACTCTCCTGCATCCTCACCACAAAATTCAGCGACAGAAGTTTGCAAAAGAACATATAAACAAGCCTGAAGCATTTTGGAAACAAGTCCTTGGACTGATGAGGTTAAAATGGAATTCTTTGGCAGCAACAAGCAAAGGTATGTTTGGAGAAAAAAGGGCACAGAATTTCATGAAAAGAACACCTCTCCAACCATTAAGCATGGGGGTGGATCAATCATGCTTTGGGGTTGTTTTGTAGCCAGTAGCACGGGGAGCATTTCACGGGTAAAGGGAAGAATGGATTCAATGAAATTCCAGCAAATTCTGGAAGCAAACATAACCCCATCTGTAAAAAAGCTGAAGTTGAAAAGAGGATGGCTTCTACAAATGGATAATGATCCTAAACACACCTCAAAATCCACAATAGACTATCTCAAGAGGCGCAAGCTGAAGGTTTTAGCACGGCCCTCACAGTCCCCTGATCTGAACATCATTGAAAATCTGTGAATAGACCTCAAAAGAGCAGTGCATGCAAGACGGCCCAGGAATCTCTCAGAACTGGAAGACTTTTGCAAGGAAGAATGGATGAAAATTCCTCAAACAAGAATTGAAAGACTCTTGGCTGGCTACAAAAAGTGTTTACAAGCTGTTATACTTGCTAAAGGGGGTGCTACTAGGTACTAACCATGCAGGGTGCCCAAACTTTTGCTTTGGGCTCTTTTCCTTTTTTGTCATTTTGAAAATGTAAAAGATGAAAATAAAAAAATCTTTTTGCTTAAAATATAAAGGGAATGAGTCATCTTTAACTTTATGCCATTTGGAGATCATTTCATCTTCAACTTGCTTAACTGTTCACAGTAACAGTTATTTTGACCAGGGGTACCCAAACTTTTGCATACTACTGTATCCTAACCTGCATGTCTTTGGACTGTGGGGGGAAACCAGAGCACCTGGAGGAAACCCACGTGGACACGGGGAGAACATGCAAATGCCACACAGAAAGGCCCTCGCCAGCCGCTGAGCTCAAACTCAGAACCTTCTTGCTGTGAGGCGACAGTGCTAACCACTACACCACTGTGCCACCCAGAGTACATTGATATCAAATAAATTCGCATAAGATCTAATAAGTTAGTCTGTATTATTTATTATATAGATAGATACTCTATTGATAAGGAAATTTAGGCATCCAATAGCCTGGTACGACACACACATGCACAGAGATAATAAAAATTCATCAATACACACAATGAAATTAACCTGGATAAAGTATCTGAACTATATAATATTGAAACATAGTAGGGGAGAGCAGGGAGACTTGGGACCGTTTGTATTCCCATAAAATTTATTTCAACCAATCAGGTTTTAGATGACATCAGAAGTTAAATGTTGCGCCTAAAGGCCAATTTATGCTGACAACCCAGTCCTCGCAGATGGCGTTGCAGATGGCGTCTGCGAAGCCCCCACCCTTCGCAGACGCTCTGCGTGCACCTCCCAAAAATTGTGACCACCGCAGACAGCCTCACAGACAGCGTCGCAGACGAGGGCTCTGATTGGTCCACTCTACATCCACTGTACATGCACTTCCGCTTCCCTACTTTCCCGGTTTGGTTTGTTTTCACAACCGCCATTTTTAAAAACATGAGCGAAGATGGAGCAGCACGAAGAGTGGTTGATCGAGGAAGTGAGGAAGTAGGTACATCTATATGACTCCAGTTCTAGTCATTATAAGTAATCGGAGGATAAACACTCCACTAACCACACTACTCCTAGCGATTTCGCGACTTCGCGCCCACTTGCGTTGTGGCAGTGAATAACATCGCGCACGCCTATTACTCCCCGCTCAACGATAAATTACAACTGTCTGCGAAAAGCTATCTGCGAAAGCCTTGTCGCAAGAGCATGCAGAGGCCTTTAGGGTAACTTACTTCCTTTGGAGCCACGAATCTGGACACTGCAGTAAGGTTTGTGCAGTTCAATATTTTATTCAACTAAAATTTGTATTTTCTCCTTCACCTCCATCTCCATTCTATGGTGTACTGTTCGCTGATGAATTGGGGATTTGTTAGGAATTAAAGTATGTAGCCTAGCGTTACCATTTATGGAGGTGGTGGAGGCTGTGGATTCCTACAAGTACCTCGGGCTGTGGCTGGATAGCAAGCTGGACTGGACTTGCAACACCAACCACTTGTACAGGAAGGGACAAAGCAGGCTATACTTCCTGAGGAGGCTGCAGTCCTTTAACATCTGCAGGAAACTCCTGTGGATGTTCTATCAGTCCATGGTCGCCAGTGTCCTGTTTTACTCCGTGGTGTGCTGGGGGGCAGCACATCCAAGAAGGACACATCCAGGCTGGACAAACTGATCAGGCGGGCCGGCTCTGTGGTCGGCATGAAGCTGGACTCTCTGGTGACAGTGGCAGAGAAGAGGACTATGGACAAACTACTAAACATCATGGATGATGCCAGTCACCCTCTGCACACCGTCATCAGCAACCAGAGGAGCCTGTTCAGTGACAGAATGCTCCTTCCCAAGTGCAGGACTAACAGACTTAAAAACTCCTTTGTCCCTCACGCCATCAGACTGTACAACTCCTCTCTGGGGGGGAGGAGGGGTAACAGGAGGACAGAGGACGGGAAGGAGCAGTAGCCTAGCCTAACAAAAAGCAATACTGGACAATGTGCAATATAAATATGCAATATAATGTGCAATACCTCTCCTGCTGGACTTTTTTTTTCTCCCCATATCTTATTCTTCTTTATATTTGTATATGTAAATACTTAATTTAATTTATCTAGGAGTTTTATCTATTTTCTATTCTCTGTTTATCCTGTAATGATGCTGCTGGAATTTTAATTTCCCTGAGGGAACCCACCCAAAGGGATCAATAAAGTTCTATCTAATCTAATTTAATCTAATCTAATCTAATCTAATCTTATTTATTTATTAAACTTAAATTCTGGGGGGGAAAAACATTTAAAGAATTTTTTTTTTCAAAATGTCCAGATGGGGAGAGTTGGTACAGTTCATCATGTTACATTTTTTTTCTTGTGCTTTACAAATATAAAATTGTTCAAAATGTTTGTTCAAAATGTGGGTATGTCCCTGCATGAAAATTAATCTTATTTAATTTCTTCTTGAGAATGGATCTGTTTTGTCTCATAAGGTTTTGGGTAAATTTACTTTTTTTTATCACTGTACCAGCATTGTGTGTTCATACAGTTCATATGGGACAAGGTTACAAGATCTCATCTCATCTTCTGTAGCCGCTTTATCCTGTTCTACAGGGTCGAAGGCAAGCTGGAGCCTATCCCAGCTGACTACGGGCGAAAGGCGGGGTACACCCTGGACAAGTCGCCAGGTCATCACAGGGCTGACACATAGACACAGACAACCATTCACACTCACATTCACACCTACGGTCAATTTAGAGCCACCAGTTAACCTAACCTGCATGTCTTTGGACTGTGGGGGAAACCGGAGCACCCGGAGGAAACCCACGCGGACACGGGGAGAACATGCAAACTCCACACAGAAAGGCCCTCGCCGGCCACGGGGCTCGAACCCGGACCTTCTTGCTGTGAGGCGACAGCGCTAACCACTACACCACCGTGCCGCCCCAGGTTACAAGATAATAAATAAAAATTAAACATGTAGGCTTAGGTAGTTTATTTTTGTCTCACGTTTCCTCACTATGTCCCAAGTCTCCCAACATAATGTCCCATGTCTCCCCTCAATGTCTCATATCTCCCTGCAAAAAATAATGACAGAAAAAGTAAATTTTGAAGGCCAGGATATGTGACAAGCTTAGAAACTTTCACCAGTTTGTACTACAGTAGCTCTTCTGTGGGATTGGATCATATGTTCTAGCCTTCGTGCCCCTGCAAATCAATGAGCCTTCAACACCCATGACCCTGTCGTCGGTTCACCAGTTGTCCTTTAGATCCTTGGACCACTTTTGGTAGGTACTAACCACTGCATACCAGGAACACCCCACAAGATGTGCCATTTTATTCGATGCTCAGATCCAGTCATCTAGCCATCACAATTTGGCCCTTGTCAAAGTCGCTCAGATTCTTACGCTTGCCCATTTTTCCTGCTTCCAACACATCAACTTCAAGAACTGACTGTTCTCTTGTTGTTTCATACATCCCACCGCTTGACAGGTGTCACTGTAATGAGATAATCAGTGTTATTCACTCCTTCACCTGTCAGTGGTTTTAATGTTCTGCTTGATCGATGTATATACTGTATATTCATCTCTAACTGTTCACACACTCACTCAAAGCCATATACTACTGTATAGACTGTAAACTTGGCTTATTACATTGCTAAAATAAGGCAGGATATGTTTATTTTTCCTATCTATCCCCTTCACACATGCTGTATTGCTTGTAGTAGTGTGAGAGTGAGAGTTAGGTGTGTTCACGCACATCAGCTGCTGTCCATCTGCGGTTATTTTTTCATGTAGTACCTGAAAGTGAACACCAGGGGGCAGTAATGCATAGTCCAAACATAAAGAATGTAGACTCAAATGAACAAGAAAGTCATTAGTTTCACTGTAGCCTGAAGAATGAATGAATAAATAAATAAATAAATAAATAAATAAAAGATGCAAAGCACAAGAAAAAGAGGTATTTAGTTTTATTATGTCATATTTGATTATAGGGGCGGCACGGTGGTGTAGTGGTTAGCGCTGTCACCTCACAGCAAGAAGGTCCTGGGTTCGAGCCCCGGGGCCGGCGAGGGCCTTTCTGTGTGGAGTTTGCATGTTCTCCCCGTGTCCGCGTGGGTTTCCTCCGGGTGCTCCGGTTTCCCCCACAGTCCAAAGACATGCAGGTTAGGTTAACTGGTGACTCTAAATTGACCGTAGGTGTGAATGTGAGTGTGAATGGTTGTCTGTGTCTATGTGTCAGCCCTGTGATGACCTGGCGACTTGTCCAGGGTGTACCCCGCCTTTCGCCCGTAGTCAGCTGGGATAGGCTCCAGTTTGCCTGCGACCCTGTAGAAGGATAAAGCGGCTAGAGATAATGAGATGAGATGAGATATTTGATTATATGAATTAATAATACACTCAGATTTGTCTCGCATTTTGCTCATTTTCCAGGCAACTCCTTCACCCAAATGCTAACGGAGAGAATCAGCATTCCATTGATCACCCTAACGGGCAATCCACTGATCATCCTAACGACTCTCGAGGCCGTTCACAACCAGCCCCCAGTGACCCACACCAACAGGATGACTCAATGACACCTTAGATGAGCTTTTCATCCATGAGAGGATAAATACCTGATGCTCCCTACCAGTCAGACAGAACTGAAGAAGCCTTTCGGATGAGAGGTGAAACGTCTTCAAGAATCTTCAAGCAAGTCCAGTTGCTCTCTTTTACCACCCACAGTTTACTATGACCTGGATGACTGAGAATCTTCACAGACATCTTCACCCAAAGTTTCTCATCTCATCTCATCTCATCTCATTATCTCTAGCTGCTTTATCCTGTTCTACAGGGTCGCAGGCAAGCTGGAGCCTATCCCAGCTGACTACGGGCGAAAGGCGGGGTACACCCTGGACAAGTCGCCAGGTCATCACAGGGCTGACACATAGACACAGACAACCATTCACACTCACATTCACACCTACGGTCAATTTAGAGTCACCAGTTAACCTAACCTGCATGTCTTTGGACTGTGGGGGAAACCGGAGCACCCGGAGGAAACCCACGCGGACACGGGGAGAACATGCAAACTCCGCACAGAAAGGCCCTCGCCGGCCACGGGGCTCGAACCCGGACCTTCTTGCTGTGAGGCGACAGCGCTAACCACTACACCACCGTGCCGCCCCCAAAGTTTCTCATCCTACAAAAATTATTGGAGGGATAATTAGTTTATTATTTTCATTTCCAAAACTGAAGAATTACACAGTGTATGCATACCTGCTTGCATAAATATAATTCTGTTCTAAAGCAGGGCTGTAGAGTCGGTATGACACACCAAATATATCTATTCAAAACAGAAAATCAGCCCCTTCCAAACCCTGCATGCTGTTTATAAAGTCCAATATCGTGACTGTTTATGCCAAATGTATTGCTGTATTAAAATGTTTTTAATAAATTTTAAAGAAGAGTATTAAAAATGAAAAAGATGCCGATATTCAAGCTGACATAGTACAAAAAAAAGAAAGAATTTCTACTATATTATCAATCAAACTATGAGAATGTAAAGTTAAATTTAATAATACATATTATTACACATACAGGACACTTTTTCGATGGAATAAAAACGTGTTCTATTCCCTTCTAGCGGGTTTCATTCATTTGGTTTGACAGCATGCAATATTGTTAGCATATCACTTATCCTACGTGTATTATGTCACTCTACCCAATAGAGAATGAGTGTTGAATATGGTTTATGATATTGCATGATTGTCAAGGCAACATGATGTCACATGTCGGAGACGTAAAACTTCCACGCTAGCGAGCGACTGGGACAATTTGCAAACATACATGGCCGCCAGGTTTGCTTTGTTAAATACGGAAGATTTTGAGAGAATTTTGAAAGAGAAAGACGCACTGAATACCCAAAAGGAATGTTTATGGATGATAATAATAATAATAATAATAAGTGGCACGGTGGTGTAGTGGTTAGCACTGTCGCCACACAGCAAGAAGGTCCTGGGTTCAAGCCCAGCGGCAGGTGAGGGCCTTTCTGTGTGGAGTTTGCATGTTCTCCCCGTGTCCGCGTGGGTTTCCTCCGGGTGCTCCGGTTTCCCCCACAGTCCAAAGACATGCAGGTTAGGTTAACTGGTGACTCTAAATTGACCGTAGGTGTGAATGTGAGTGTGAATGGTTGTCTGTGTCTATGTGTCAGCCCTGTGATGACCTGGCGACTTGTCCAGGGTGTACCCCGCCTCTCGCCCGTAGTCAGCTGGGATAGGCTCCAGCTTGCCTGCGACCCTGTAGAACAGGATAAAGCGGCTAGGGATAATGAGATAAGATGAGATAATAAGAAGAAGAAGAAGAAGTGGCACGGTGGTGTAGTGGTTAGCACTGTCGCCTCACTGCAAGAAGGTCCTGGGTTCAAGCCCCGTGGCCAGCAAGGGCCTTTCTATATGGAGTTTGCATGTTCTCCCCGTGTCTGTGTGAGTTTCCTCTGGGTGCTCCGGTTTCCCCCACAGTCCAAAGACATGCAGGTTAGGCTAATTGGTGGCGTGAGTGTGAATGGTTGTTTGTCCCTGTGTCAGCCCTGCAATAACCTGGCAACTTGTCCAGGGTGTACCCCGCCTCTCACCCATAGTCAGCTGGGATAGGCTCCAGCTTGCCTGCGACCCTGCACAGGATAAGCGGCTACAGATAATGGATGGATGGATGATAATAATAATAATTTTTTTTCCATGCTCTTTCAGATATATTCCATTCAGCTACTCATCTTCAACTCATTCAAGATCATGCTAGCTGAATGGAATATATCTGATATAGCATGAAAAAAGGCGGCACGGTGGTGTAGTGGTTAGCGCTGTCGCCTCACAGCAAGACGGTCCTGGGTTCGAGCCCCGTGGCCGGTGAGGGCCTTTCTGTGTGGAGTTTGCATGTTCTCCCCGTGTCCGCGTGGGTTTCCTCCGGGTGCTCCGGTTTCCCCCACAGTCCAAAGACATGCAGGTTAGGTTAACTGGTGACTCTAAATTGACCGTAGGTGTGAATGTGAGTGTGAATGGTTGTCTGTGTCTATGTGTCAGCCCTGTGATGACCTGGCGACTTGTCCAGGGTGTACCCCGCCTTTCGCCCGTAGTCAGCTGGGATAGGCTCCAGCTTGCCTGCGACCCTGTAGAAGGATAAAGCGGCTAGAGATAATGAGATGAGATGAGATGTGACTGTGGTGTATTGTTGTCAAATTAATCCTGTTAATGCAAGTCAGTTTTAATGTGTAAATACACTTAATGTTAAGAGCGAACATGCCCAATCAATCAATCAATCAATCAATCACAGATAAATAAAATCAGTGAGGAAAAATCACAGATCTGGCAATACTGCAGTTAGGAATCTCAAATGATTATATTTTAAGTGTTGACTCTGATTCCTTTGGAATCAATTCCACAAAGTTTTCTGATTCTTTATTTCCAAGTAATATAACCCACAAACACAAGATATATTATTATGATTGATCTGACTGGCAAGAGATCTCATTAGACTTGTATGATATTTATCTTGTCGCACGTTCAGTGGGTCAGTGTTTGAGTGAGTGAATTTTTCCGTCACTATTGACATTCACTTCTCTTGCTCAGTAAATCAGTGCACACAGTAGCAGTGTGTGTTGGGCTGAGGGTGAAAATAATTATTTTTCTCAACAGACATACAAGTATATTATTAAATAACACAAAACAATGATGATTAGTAGTATTTTTACATTTCTCACAGTGTTTGTTTTCTGCTGTGGATGCTGGATCGATCATTTGATCAAACCAAGAAAAATGAACAAATCAGTAAATTAATCAGAATTTAAATAAACAGACTCAAATGACTCGAGTTACTGGAAAGTCTGAGGATTGAGGTTCAAAGTTGCAACCATAAAGCCAGCTTTACATGATTTTGCTGTTGGACACAATAAATCAATCACTGTGAAAGAATTCTTTGGTCAGAAGTTGAGATTGGTGTTGGAGTTGACACGCTCACTTGTTGGTGGCTAATTTAGTGCCACTGTGACAAAAAACATATGAATGCAGTTTGAACTGGATTTGTAAAATGTAATTTTTGGCTGTTCAGACTTGTTACATGTGATCAGATTACAATTGGATACACACATGAATTGGATTTGGATTGCCAGTCGGAACATTGCTTTATGGCCAGGTGTCCACGTACTTTTGGCCATACAGTGTACTTCGTCAAGATGGGTTGTATGGTCTTATTGTAGAATTGGCACTTCACTGTCTATTATTACTGTTCAGTAAATAAATAACACAATATAAAGTCATGTTTTGTCCCACTGGCCTGGACCACTCAGGGTACAAATGTCAAAACCTGCCCATGGGCTCCAAGCTCCTCCTCCACCATTTAAAGTGTGTCTTTGCTACGAATATACCATGAGACATTCTAACTGGGCGGCACGGTGGTGTAGTGGTTAGCACTGTCGCCTCACAGCAAGAAGGTCCTGGGTTCGAGCCCCATGGCCGGTGAGGGCCTTTCTGTGCGGAGTTTGCATGTTCTCCCTGTGTCCGCGTGGGTTTCCTCCGGGTGCTCCGGTTTCCCCCACAGTCCAAAGACATGCAGGTTAGGTTAACTGGTGACTCTAAATTGACCGTAGGTGTGAATGTGAGTGTGAATGGTTGTCTGTGTCTATGTGTCAGCCTTGTGATGACCTGGCGACTTGTCCAGGGTGTACCCCGCCTTTCGCCTGTAGTCAGCTGGGATAGGCTCCAGCTTGCCTGCGACCTTGTAGAACAGGATAAAGCGGCTAGAGATAATGAGATGAGATGAGACATTCTAACTGCTGCCGCAATTCACCAAAATGCTCTTCTTTTTAAATCCAGTGTTTTGTTTTTTTACATTTCGCCATAGCCATTATTGTGTTTGTAGCTGTCTTGTGAGTTTTGTGTTATCAATTATGATTCAATTCAATTTTATTTGTATAGCACTTTCAAAATGGGCATTGTCTAAAACAGCCTGATAGAAAATTATAAACTGATCCCGAATGAATAAACCAGATGTGATAGTGGAAGGGAAAAACTCTCTGAGAAGTCATGAGGAAGAAACCTTGAGAGGAACCAGGCTCAAAAAGGAACCGATCTTCATCTGGTGGAGATCGGATAGTGTGATTATAAATAATTACCCTTATATACCTGTCTCAAGTCAAAGTCCCTCCCATACCAGGATCTGGTCTTCCCAGGCAGTCTCCTGTCCCAGTACTACCCAGGTCCTTGAGGCACATGGGTACAGCACCGATCTCTGTTTCTATTGCCCTTGGCCTCTCACCTATTATATAGCTAGGATTACAGCGGGGGGCTGATCCTCTGGTAACCGTGAGAGTTTGACTCCCTACTTGCATCTGTATTGCAGCGTGCCTTGCCAGACAGTAGTAGGTACCACTTTTATGATTGTCTTTGGTATGACTGACCACAAGTAGAACTCGCGATCTCCTGGTCAAGAGGCAGATACACTAAGCACTAGGCCAACTCGCAGTCAAATGGCAGTAGGTACCATTTTTATGATGGTCTTTGGTATGACCGACCGCAAGTAGAACTCGCAATCTCCTGGTCAAGAGGCGGACACACTAACCACTAGGCCAGCTCACAGTTATATACCTGTATACTAAGTGCTAATTGTGTACAATCATTTCTGAATCCATGATAGTTTTAGCTTAATGTCTATTGTATCAAACTGAAGTTATTTACTCTTTAATGGTGGAGATTTGAGAGCAAAACTGTTCTTAGCAATTGATTGTAGTCCTAAAGCTATTCAAGAAAGAACGTCCACAGTAATCCTTATGGTTTCTACAGTATGTGGTGCTTTCCACAGTAATCTCCTGTTGATCTTTCGGCTGATCATGTGGAGCTTCATCCTCAGCAGCAGCGAGTGATTTTCAGGTGATGAAAACTCCAGAGAGAAGTAGGGCATCGTGCTCCAGAGAGAAGTAGGGCATTCTGCTCTTACTGGTGGATTTTAGATGAGCGTCATAGCAGCGCTCACACTCTCACCCCTTTTTGACCAACAGGGAATGGATTCTTGAACCAGTTCCATTCAGGATTCTTTGCTAGCGAGTGAACTGGCCCACGTTTTCACTAATTTTTCTACACGTTTTGCAGTGTAGAAGGACGTCTGCAACACCAGATAGTTCGAGATGTCAGGGAACTCAACTGAAGGGTAGTTTTCGAGATCATATGACAAATCCTTCTTTCCCAGACTGTAGGGGTCGATTCCATTGCACATAGCAATCTTCTGAATATATCTAAACTGAGCAGTAATAATAATAATTAAAGCCGCTAGCAGCCTTGACAGGCCCTCGCACGTGTGGTTCTGCAACCCAGGACATTCCGCCACCCAACAAAACAGTCACATGCCATATATTCATCAAATGTTCAAAGGTGATGTGCATGTTGCAAATGCCATGACTGCTTGACGGATGAGAGATAGACAGACAAAGACTGTAAGTGTGTGTGTGTGTGTGTGTGTTTCTGTGGTGTGAAAATGTACATTTATATATGTACAAAACTATACGTGTCTCCTCCTTATCTCTATCTCACGCTGTAATCTTAAGTCATCTTAGCATTCCTATGTCTGCAGTGTGTGTGTGTGTGTGTGTGTACATGCAGAGTTTTCATATGTCTGCAACAAAATGCACAATGATGGCAGGTCACTAATATATAGATTTAGGCACTGCCTAAAAGCGGAGCTCCCATCCGTTTCTGGGTTGTAGAATTTTCTTATATCCTAGCCAGTCTCTTTTGTTTTATTTCTTTACTGGCTAGCACTGGCCACTAGGCGGTGTGTATGACTGGTAATTACTAACACTGACCACTAGGCAGTGTGTATGACTGATGGCACACGTACATGGACAAACCACAAAAAATCGACTCGATGGGTTTACCATTTTTTCTTAAGTATGGTGCTCCGCTGGAGCTCCGCTATTATTGTGTGTGTGTGTGTGTGTGTGTGTGTGTGTGTGTGTGTGTGTGTGTGTGTGTGTGTCAGAGGGAGAGAGAGAGAGAGAGAAAGTATGTGTGAGTGTGCTCATAGATGTTGCGTGTGCATGTGAGTGCATACTTGTGAGAGAGTGTATGTGTGTATGCATAAATATGCATATGACTGTGAGTGTGTGTATGAGTGTGCACAGAATTGTATATGTTATATCATCAGACTCATGATATCCAATATTTTGTAAAGTTTCAGATCAATCCATCAATGAATTGAACATTTTTCCCCATTTCCTGCTTGGCCAGATGGTGGCGCTGTGCTAGGCATCTGAATTACACATGTGAATATCATCACAATCATAATACACAATATTTTGTAAAGTGTCAGATCAATCAGTTAAGGCATTGCCAATTTCTGGCACATTTCCTGCTTGGCCAAGTGGTGGTGCTATAACAGGCAGGCCCATTGAGCATCAGGTTATCATAATAATCATAATATCTATTGAAGTAAGAAGTGTCCGACCATACAGTCAATGCACTGTGGCTTTCTGACACGTTTTCTGTTTATGTGGCAAAATATTAAAATCATAAGGCCATTTAAACATATTACAAGATATCAAAAATCCCTTTGCAATTTAATATCAGCGACATCTTGGCATCACGTATAACAAATTTCACATGAATCTCATGAACCGTCTAGGAGGAGCATATTAAAATTCATCATGTGTCAAAACACACATATTCAAAACCCTATTCTTTCCTTGGCCAGCTGGTGGCGTTATACCAGACAGGCCCATAACAGCTAAAGAGTATCAGAATCAGAATCATATTACAAGATATCAAGTTCAACATTCAGCAATATCTTGGCATATGTTATAAAATTTCAACATATTACAACATATCAAAAATCCCTTAGCAATTCAACTTCAGCAATATCTTGGCATCATGTTTGCCAAGTTTGACATGAATTTGATGAACCATCTAGGAGGAGTATGTTAAAATTGACCATGTGTAATTTCACTCCAAATGGCCCTATGACATCATCATTCCAAAGTTCTACCCATTCATTTCAATGGGAAATGGAAAAAGGGGCACTATGAAGTCCCTGGGCCATGCCCGGGGCCAAAAGTCTGTGGCTGAGTAGCAGTGACAATGACTGATGTGTGTATCAAATTTCATGAGTTTTCGTGCATGGGAAATGCCTCAAATAAGGCCAAACGCAGCATAATAATAATAATAAGAAGAAGAAGAATCCTTCAAAAAACAATGGTCTTCATACCATTCGGTGCTCGGGCCCTAATAATAATCCTTCGAAAAACAATAGGGTCTTCACACCGAACAGTGCTCGGGCCCTAATAATCCTTTGAAAAACAATAGGGTCGAGCACCGAACAGTGCTCGGGCCCTAATAATTTCAATTTATATAGTGCCTTTCTCAAAACCCAAGGTTGCTTTACAATTATAGGGAATAAATAAATAAATAAATAAATAAATAAAGTTCACCAAATAGAGGCCAGGATGTCATTCCAATGGTGCAGCAGCCACAGTCCCACCAAAAGGCGCACACAAACAAGTCCCACACTGCCAGCACAGCTGCTGCGCCGCCGCCGGCAACATCACTCGGAACATCATGCCATGGATCCACTAAAGCGAGCACAGAAGCACCACCTCACAGAACGCCGGTACGTTCCAAACCGCCTGCACAGCTGCCGCAACGCCACCGAGCAACATCGCTCAGAACACCACGCCAAGCACTAAAGCACAGAGCGCTGGACAACCACAATGTTAAAATGAGCAACGAGCTCACTGCAGTCCATAGCTAGGAGCACAGGCATCACCTATGGCGAACCAAGGCCTGGAGGGAACCGATGCCCAAAACTGGGTCTGGAGCTACACCACAACCGGCGGACAAAACACTCAAACAAAAACAAAACATCAAACTACAGAAACACAAAAAAAGAAAATAAAAATAAAGAGCCCCTCCTTGAACTGCCACCTTATTGTGGTGGAGGGGTTTGTGTGCTTGAATGATCCTAGGAGCTATGTTGTCGGGGGCATTATGCCCCTGTCAGGGTTTCCCAAGGCAGACAGGTCCTAGGTGACAGGCCAGACTAAGAGCAGTTCACCAAAACCCCTATGGAGAAAAATCCGAGGACCGTGACGTCGCCCGGGATGACGCAGCCGGGGCCCCACCCTGGAGCCAGGCCCGGGGTTGGGGCTCGTATGCGAGCGCTTGGTGGCCGGGCCTTTGCCCATGGGGCCCGGCCGGGCTCAGCCCGAAGAGGTGACGTGGGCCCGACCTCCTGTGGGTTCACCACCCACAGAGGTAGCAGTAGGGGACTGGTGCAATGTGGATTGGGTGGCAGTCGAAGGCAGGGGCCTCGACGACCTGATCCCCGGACACAGCGGCTGGCTGTTGGGACATGGAATGTCACTTCGCTGGGGGGGAAAGAGCCTGAGCTTGTGCGGGAGGTTGAGAGGTACCGGCTAGAGATAGTCGGGCTCACCTCCACGCACAGCTTGGGCTCTGGAACCCAGCTCCTCGAGAGGGGCTGGACTCTCCACTTCTCTGGAGTCGCCCGTGGTGAGCGGCGGCGGGCTGGTGTGGGCTTGCTTATAGCTCCCCAGCTCAGCCGCCATGTGTTGGAGTTTACCCCAGTGAACGAGAGGGTCGCCTCGCTGCGCCTTCGGATTGGGGAGAGGGCTCTTGCTGTTGTTTGTGCCTATGGCCCAAATAGCAGTATAGAGTATCCGGCCTTCTTGGAGTCCCTGGGAGAGGTACTGAGGAGTGCTCAGACTGGGGACTCCATTGTGTTACTGGGGGACTTCAATGCTCACGTGGGAGATGACAGTGACACCTGGAGGGGCGTGGTTGGGAGGAACGGCCTCCCCGATCTGAACCCGAGTGGTGTTTTGTTATTGGACTTCTGTGCTAGTCACGGTTTGTCCATAACGAACACCATGTTCGAGCATAGGGGTGTCCATAAGTGCACGTGGCACCAGGACACCTTAGGTCGGAGGTCAATGATAGACTTTGTAGTCGTTTCATCTGATCTCCGGCCCTATGTCTTGGACACTCGGGTGAAGAGAGGGGCTGAGCTGTCAACTGATCACCACCTGGTGGTGAGTTGGATCCGCTGGCGGAGGAGGAAGCTGGACAGACCTGGCAGGCCCAAACGTATGGTGAGGGTCTGCTGGGAACGTCTGGCCGAGCACTCTGTCGGGGAGGTCTTTAACTCCCACCTCCGGGAGAGCTTTTCCCAGCTTCCGAGGGAGGCGGGGGACATTGAGTCTGAGTGGACCATGTTCTCTACCTCCATTGTGGACGCAGCTGTTCGGAGCTGTGGCCGCAAGGTCTCCGGTGCCTGTCGTGGCGGCAATCCCCGAACCCGGTGGTGGACACCAGAAGTAAGGGATGCCGTCAAGCTGAAGAAGGAGTCCTATCGGGCCATGTTAACCTCCAGGACTCCCGAGGCAGCTGACGGGTATCGGCAGGCCAGGCGTGCTGCAGCTCGGGCAGTTGCGGAGGCAAAAACTCGGAACTGGGAGGAGTTCGGGGAGGCCATGGAGAAGGACTATCGGTCGGCCTCGAAGAAATTCTGGCAAACCGTCCGGCGCCTCAGGAGGGGGAAGCAGTACTCTGCCAACACTGTTTACAGTGCGGGTGGGGAGCTGTTGACCTCGACTGGGGACATTGTCGGGCGGTGGAAGGAATACTTTGAGGATCTCCTCAATCCCACCGTCATGTCTTCCACTGAGGAGACTGAGGCTGATGACTCAGAGGTGGACTCGTCCATTACCCAAGCCGAAGTCACTGAGGTGGTTTGCAAGCTCCTCGGTGGCAAGGCACCGGGGGTGGATGAGATCCGCCCTGAGTATCTCAAGTCTCTGGATGTTGTGGGGCTGTCTTGGTTGACACGCCTCTGCAACATCGCGTGGCGGTCAGGGACAGTGCCTCTGGAGTGGCAGACTGGGGTGGTGGTCCCTCTTTTTAAGAAAGGGGACCGGAGAGTGTGCCCCAATTATAGGGGAATCACACTTCTCAGCCTCCCAGGGAAGGTTTACTCCAGGGTACTGGAGAGGAGAATTCGACCAATAGTCGAACCTCGGATCCAGGAGGAACAATGCGGTTTTCGTCCTGGTCGCGGAACACTGGACCAGCTCTATACCCTTCATAGGGTGCTCGAGGGTTCATGGGAGTTTGCCCAACCAGTCCACATGTGCTTTGTGGATCTGGAGAAGGCATTCGACCGTGTCCCCCGTAGTATTCTGTGGGGGGTGCTTCGGGAGTATGGGGTTCGGGGCTCTTTGCTAAGGGCTGTCCGGTCCCTGTACGAACGGAGCAGGAGTCTGGTTCGCATTGCCGGCAGTAAGTCAGACCTGTTCCCAGTGCATGTTGGACTCCGGCAGGGCTGCCCTTTGTCACCGGTTCTGTTCATAATTTTTATGGACAGAATTTCTAGGCGCAGCCAGGGGCCAGAAGGAATCCTGTTTGGGAACCACAGGATTTCATCTCTGCTTTTTGCGGATGATGTTGTCCTGTTGGCTTCTTCAAACCAGGACCTTCAGCATGCACTGGGGCGGTTTGCAGTCGAGTGTGAAGCGGCTGGGATGAGAATCAGCACCTCCAAGTCCGAGGCCATGGTTCTCGACCGGAAAAGGGTGGCTTGCCCTCTCCAGGTTGGTGGAGAAGTTCTGCCTCAAGTGGAGGAGTTTAAGTATCTCGGGATCTTGTTCACGAGTGAGGGAAGGATGGAGCGTGAGATCGACAGGCGGATCGGTGCAGCCTCCGCAGTGATGCGGTCGCTTTACCGGTCCGTTGTGGTGAAGAAGGAGCTGAGCCAAAAGGCGAAGCTCTCAATTTACCGGTCGATCTACGTTCCGACTCTCACCTATGGTCATGAGCTTTGGGTAATGACCGAAAGGACAAGATCGCGGATACAAGCGGCCGAAATGAGTTTCCTTCGCAGGGTGGCTGGGCGCTCCCTTAGAGATAGGGTGAGAAGCACAGTCACTCGGGAGGAGCTCGGAGTAGAGCCGCTGCTGCTCCACATCGAGAGGAATCAGCTGAGGTGGCTCGGGCATCTTTTTCGGATGCCTCCTGGACGCCTCCCTGGGGAGGTGTTCCAGGCATGTCCCCCCGGGAGGAGGCCCCGGGGAAGACCCAGGACACGCTGGAGGGACTATGTCTCTCGGCTGGCCTGGGAACGCCTCGGTGTTCTTCCCGAGGAGCTGGCCGAGGTGTCTGGGGAAAGGGAAGTTTGGGCTTCCCTGCTTAGACTGCTGCCTCCGCGACCCGGTCCCGGATAAAGCGGAAGAAGACGAGACGAGACGAGAAAAATAAAGAGAGAAAATAAAATAAAAATAAAAAAGCTCAGGAGCAGTGGCTTCTAGATTACGTGCATACTCTGATAAGTTATTTGCACTACAGCAGCTGTTTTGGTTTGCCAGACCACCAGCTGTTTTATATGGTAGTCACACTAGAGACGGAATGAGCAATCAGATACTCAAAGCAAAGGTTCACATACTTTTGCCATAGTTAGTTGCCGGAGTCCCTGCTTCAGGGGTGTAGCTAGGATTTTTCAAAGGGCCGGGTCACACACTGACTGGCAGCCTGAGTACATTATATAACAAAAACTAATTACCATTGCTAGTTTTAGGTAGCTTAGAAACCGTCTCTTCCATTATTGCTGTTTCTTCCACGCATATTTGCCAACTTTTCAAAATTCTCATGGGGGAGAAAAGTGCGTAAACGACATTTTCATTTGGACGAGGGTATGATGCGTGGTTGAAACAACAAAAACAGTGGATCCCAATTGATTGCAAACCATTTGAGATTTATACAGCTAAAGAGTTTTTGAATTGTTGATATTGACTATAATATTAACAGTTTTAACATGAAAACAGTTTCGTTGATGTTGTAACTCTTCATTGATGGAAACTTGAGTGCAAAACTGTTCATGACAACTGCAGTCCTAAAGTTAGCAAGTCAACTGTAGTCCTCAGCCATAAAAGCATTACTGTAAGAGTCCAGAGCATCCTCCAGGTGTAACCCTCAACTGTCCTCATGGGGCCGTCCTCCACAGGAGCGATGCGATAAAACTCCGACCAGACACAGGGCACCAGGATGGATCAAGCAGGTCCAAGGGGCAGAAGAGGCCAGCATCTCAATCCCAGGACCAACATGTAACTCAGAGGGACAGATTGGGGGGGGGGGGGGGGGGGAGAAAACACGGGTTGTTAGGTATGCCCTAAAAATGACACAAGTATTAATCTGTGTGGTAGGCTCACAGAGACGAGAGTCTTGACATCAGGCATAATACACAACAATGGCATGTTAATATGGTTAAAAAATATCATGACCTGCTCTGGCTGGATGCTTGATTGGGTGATGGGAGCACACTCCTCAGCAATGATGAGATGCAGATGGGATGCAGAAGTTTAGTCTTTAACAAGTGAAATGCATGCTCAATTGGGCTGAGATCAGGTGACTGACTTGGCCATTCAAGAATATTCCACTTCTTTGCTTTAATAAACTTCTGGGTTGCTTTGGCTTTATGTTTTGGGTCATCGTCCATCTGTATTATGAAACGCAGACCAATCAGTTTGGCTGCATTTGGCTGGATTTGAGCACACAGTACGTCTCTGAATACCTCAGAATTCATCTGGCTGCTTCTGTCCTGTGTCACGTCATCAATAAACACTAGTGACCCAGTGCCATTGGCAGCCATGCATGCCCAAGCCATCACACTGCCTCTGCCGTGTTTTACAGACGATGTGGTATGCTTTGGATCATGAGCTGTACCACGCCTTTGCCATACTTTTTTCTTTCCATCATTCTGGTAGAGGTTGATCTTGGTTTCATCTGTCCAAAGAATGTTCTTCCAGAACTGTGCTGGCTTTTTTAGATGTTTTTTAGCAAAGTCCAATCTAGCCTTTTTATTCTTGAGGCTTATGAGTGGCTTGCACCGTGCAGTGAACCCTCTGTATTTACTTTCATGCAGTCTTCTCTTTATGGTAGATTTGGATATTGATACGCCTACCTCCTGGAGAGTGTTGTTCACTTGGTTGGCTGTTGTGAAGGGGTTTCTCTTCACCATGGAGATTATTCTGCGATCATCCACCATTGTTGTCTTCTGTGGGCATCCAGGTCTTTTTGCATTGATGAGTTCACCAGTGCTTTCTTTCTTTCTCAGGATGTACCAAACTGTAGATTTTGCCACTCCTAATATTGTAGCAATTTCTCGGATGGGTTTTTTTCTGTTTTCGCAGCTTAAGGATGGCTTGTTTCACCTGCATGGAGAGCTCCTTTGACCGCATGTTTTCTTCACAGCAAAATCTTCCAAATGCAAGCACCACACCTCAAATCAACCCCAGACCTTTTATCTGCTTAATTGAGAATGGCATAACGAAGGAATTTCCCACACCTGCCCATGAAATAGCCTTTGAGTCAATTGTCCAATTACTTTTGGTCCCTTTAAAAACAGGGTGGCACATGTTAAGGAGCTGAAACTCCTAAACCCTTCATCCAGTTTTAATGTGGATACCCTCAAATGAAAGCTGAAAGTTTGGACTTTATGTCCATTATATAACTATAACTTGAATATGTTTCAGTAAACAGGTAAAAAAAGAAAATTTGTGTCAGTGTCCAAATATATATGGACGTACACTACCGTTCAAAAGTTTGGGGTCACCCAGACAATTTTGTGTTTTCCATGAAAAGTCACACTTTTATTTACCACCATAAGTTGTAAAATGAATAGAAAATATAGTCAAGACATTTTTCTGGCCATTTTGAGCATTTAATCGACCCCACAAATGTGATGCCCCAGAAACTCAATCTGCTCAAAGGAAGGTCAGTTTTATAGCTTCTCTAAAGAGCTAAACTGTTTTCAGCTGTGCTAACATGATTGTACAAGGGTTTTCTAATCATCCATTAGCCTTCTGAGGCAATGAGCAAACACATTGTACCATTAGAACACTGGAGTGATAGTTGCTGGAAATGGGCCTCTATACACCTATGGAGATATTGCACCAAAAACCAGACATTTGCAGCTAGAATAGTCATTTACCACATTAGCAATGTATAGAGTGGATTTCTGATTAGTTTAAAGTGATCTTCATTGAAAAGAACAGTGCTTTTCTTTCAAAAATAAGGACATTTCAAAGTGACCCCAAACTTTTGAACGGTAGTGTAACTGTAGGTTAAAAAATGCTCTGGGGCCCCCGGAGATGTTTATGCTGTTGTTGTGAGGATTTTCTAAATGTTCCCTAAAGTTGGAGCCTCTGCGAACGTGGCACGAATTTTGAAAAATTTTTCATTCCGGCTGGTTCTGTTTGATTCCTGCTAATTCGGAATAGTAAGTGTGAAGGGGGCCTTATCAGAAGTGAACTCGGCAGGCATGTGCACACATAGGGCTTCAGGGGTGCTTGAGCTCCTGCCCTTTTTGCCTCGAATTAAATGTTGCCTTTTTAAAATAATAATAATAATAATCCTAATAATAAATAATACAGTCCTGTTAGAAGTTTAAAACAACGGCGGTACAAAAACTCCACGGCAATCTACCAATTTTCTTGTAATCCGGGGTGGTTGTGTGCGTTGAGCTGCCGCTTCTCTGTCCATTGCTGCTCCGCTCGAGTGCGGCCAGAGAGAGGGGGCGCGTGGACATGAGCGAGAGGGAAGAAGCCGCTGTGCTGCCACAATGAGAACAGAGGAGACGTGACAGTGAGGCAGCTTGAACATGTGAGTTATGGTCTAACAGTTAGCCCTTTCAAACTGTATGTACATGACATTTGGGCGTTTGTAGGGCTACTGACATTTGTGCGAGTAATTTAAGTCTCTGTAGTTTAATAATCTGCTTGTTAACTGACGTGACCTGACCTGTTACTGTTCACAATCGATTGCCTCGGCCGTGCTTCAGTGTACATGCAAGTATCATATATCATCGGGAAGCTTACATTCTCCTCTTGTATATATAACTAGTCGTCGACCTCTTCCACAACGTGCTCAAATCAAATGTAGGTTAGGTTTCAGAAAAAAACAATGTTATGTGTCAGTTTCTATTTTTGCTGGACGTCGGAGTACGGCGCATCGAGCAGCACAGAGAAGTTTGCATGGTACAGGAAATCGAGTATAAAATACAAAATAAAATGCCGCGTTAAATTTCAAAATAAAATTCACCTTGTTCATGGCGGATCTGTGAATTCTATGGAGGAGAAGAAGAGAAGCTGAAGACAGAGCTCAGAGTTTTCCATGCTTCTTTCCCAGACACTCTCACACTGAAGGGGATCTTAAGAACGCTAAGAGACAACAGTGGACATGACATCTTCCCAGCACTGGAGGAAATGATGAGAATATATGCCACGATTCCAGTGTCCACTGCAACAGTGGAGAGGTCTTTCTCCAAGCTAAAGCTTGTAAAAAATGTACTCAGAAGCCTATGCAAAGAAGAGAGGCTCTCTGATCTCCTTCTCCTCTCGATTGAAAAAGACATACCCATAAATCACAATGAGGTCATTAATATCTACAGGGACATGGCCCCCAGAAGGTTACTGCTTTAAGGCCCCTGGAATGTTAGGCTTCTACCTTATGAGAAGAAGGACTGATTTTTATCATTTTGTCCATTAGGCTATTTACTTATTTGTTCAAAGTTCAGGTTTCATTGTTCAATGTTAAATCTTTAACAGTAAAAAAGCCTAATAATGCACCAATGTTTTATTGCTTTGCATGTCTTCCAAGCCTATTACCCTGTCCACACTAGGGATTTTGTACCGATACGATACTACTTTCGTACCGCAACACCTGTCCACACTAGCAACTATACCGGTACTGTAGCAGTATAACTGTATCGGTACGAAACCCACAAATGTATGGGTTTCGTACCGGTAGAGTATCGGTACTGTAGCGCTTCGCTGTAGTGTGGACAGATGAAGCGGCTCTGTATCAATACAAATATAATGCGCATGCGCAATGAACCATTCCTACGTCTTCCGGGTTATTCATACAATACAATATGCACATGCTTTCCAGCTGTAAATAAAACGTCAAAATGGCTCAAAACGACCGTGGAGCTACATGGAGCAAAGAAAGGGGGGAGAAAGGGAGAGGGGGAGGGGGAGGGGGAAAGAGGGAGGAAGAAAGGAGGAAGAGGGGAAAGGGAGAGAAAGAGAGGGGAAGAGAAGGAAAGAGGGAGAAAGGGAGGGGAAGATAAGGAAAGAGGGAGAAAGGGAGGGGAAGAGAAGGGAAGAGGGAGAAAGTGAGGGGGGAGAAAGGGAGATTCGTTTTCTTTGTTTCTTTCTCAACTGCCTCGCGTGTTTTATATGATTCGACTGAATAAATGACCACCAGAAATACAGACTGTACACTGACAACAAAAAGCACACGCACGTTGTTTCATCCGCCATATTCTTGGAAGGAAGTTACTCGGTAACCATGGAAACATTTCGCCCACGCGCATTTCAACTACCGTGAAAGAAAACCGCAAACATTTCTCGCTAGTGTGGACAGATGCACTAAACTGTACCGGTATACTTTGTATCAATACAGTTATACCACTTTCGTACCGGTGTAAGTGTGAACACAGCATATGATAAATGTGAGTGACAATTTTGCTGACACAAAAGAAACGGCAGTTGCATATGGAATCAATTTTGTGCCAAAATGTTCATACAATACTTTTGAAATATCAAACAAAAATGACAAATCAAAATACAAAAAAAAAAAAAAGTCAATTTTTTTTTAGACTGGCAAACAAATTATTCATGTAATCATGCAAAATATCAGTCTATTACTCTTCAGAAACCTTTTATTTTTGTTCCGCGTCTTTCTCAGTTTTGTTTGACGTAATTTATTTTGGTTGCGATTCCAGCTTTCTCGTTTGCGCTCCCTGACTTTTTGCTTGCAGTTTTGGCACAAACTTCACGTGTGGGTGGGCTGTCCAGGAATGCATTCCCATTGGCTAACTTGTGTTTGACTGACAGCTACGCTCAGCCATTCCCCGGAGGCTGTTGCGGCAATTTCCTACTCGGATTCTGGCGGACTGTTTGACGAGTGACCGATCCATTGACGGTAAACAAGGATCGATGGACTTCAGTGGCGACTGTGATATTGAATTAATTCAACAAAGTGTAAATTCAATATCATAGTCGCCACTGAAGTCCATCGATCCTTGTTTACCGTCAATGGATCGGTCACTCGTCAAACAGCCCGCCAGAATCCGAGTAGGGAATGGCTGAGCGTAGCTGTCAGTGAAACACAAGTTAGCCAATGGGAATGCGTTCCTGGACAGCCCACCCACACGTGAAGTTTGTGCCAAAACTGCAAGCAAAAAGTCAGGGAGCGCAAACGAGAAAGCTGGAATCGCAACCAAAATAAATTACGTCAAGCAAAACTGAGAAAGACGTGGAACAAAAATTTAAAAAATGACTTTTTGTTCTTTTTTTGTATTTTGATTTGTTGTTTTCGTTTGATATTTCAAAAGTACCGTAAAATACCAAATAATAGCCCGGGCTATTATTTGTCTCAATCACGTAAGAGACCCGGCGCGTATTAGAGACTAGGCGGCTATTTGGAACAGGCGATTAATTCCTTCTTCACAAACACCTTCCCCAAAATCTACCTCAAAACGGGGAAAAAATCATTCTCAGATAGGCCTACTTTTAACCAGTATAACTTACAGTTTGTTTAGAGTTAGATTACAGATAGCACGGTGCCGACTTCGGGGAATTTTGAAGACGCGCAGAATGCATCTTCGCATGGCACAGTCGGGGTGGATAAAGGATAAATCACACACCTTTTCCTGTTAATGACTAGTTAAGCGCATGCTTTACAAAATAATCAAGAAACCACACCATTGTCTGTGCGCAGCACTGTGATTTAATTACTCTGCAAAGTTATGGTCACTTGCTATCACCCTCACCCATGCAGCCTCCACCCTTTGCGCTTCGCGATGTCTGTCAATCTGAAATTGCATGGAGGGCGCGACGTTGAAGCAACATAATTAGGGTGCGAAGTGTCAAACCAAAGGGTTTTTTCTTATGCTGAAAAATAAGTGACCTGCAGTGGCTACATACTGTCATCTTGCATTCTCACGTTTCTCTCCAAGACGTCTCCCTATTTGGCGGATATGAGCCTATTCCCCGAGTGAGTTGGTACGGTGGCTCGACCCCGTAGAAAACTTAAAGTTCGGATGAAAGTTAGTTGAATAGGTTACTGACTTGTAGGCCTACATGTTGCCTGCCTGACGCGTGCTTCTGCCCAACTTGCACGACAGATTACTTGTTGAAAAGGCCCCTTGGATTAGATTGGCCGCGAGCAGACCGAAATGCATGTTAGAACGCTCTCACCTTTTTTGTAAAGTGTCTTCCAGATCCGAATGGGTAAGGGCAAGTGAAATGGTATAAGGTCTTTAATAAAACTCAGTGTGTGCTTTGATGCATGCATTCGGCAATTTAGGTCGTTTAACAGAAGCAGCAGTCCAACCTTGGAAACCCGCAGTCCTCAATGTCACCACACACGCTGGCTTTCGTTGGGTATACCCAAAGGGGTATTCCTCATTCGATGACGTAAGTGATATCCCACACACCCATGTCAAACGTAATTGGCTAAGACATCTGTCAAAAGTTACGGAGTTGCATTCCTCAAGAAATATTACGGTAGACCAAGATTATAACATTGAAATGGCATGTTTATTATCACGTAATACGAATGACACGTGTAAGTTACGTGTCATTCTGAGATGCGCAGATAGACAGTAAAGGGAATTCCGAATTCCCTTTACTGTCTATCTGCGCATCTCAGAATGACACAGGACAATGGGCGAACTAGATTTTTTTTTTTCCCCAGCCACGGCGCACCGGAAATCCGGCGCGGCGCGCCGGAACGCTATCACCCCTGCGTAACAAAATGTTGTAAACAGTATTATAGAAATAATTTCATTTTTCATTCATTCATTCATTCATTCATATTGTTTCGGTAGAAAACTATGCAATGCAAAATCGTTTAAACACCAGAAAACCAGAAAAGTGCTGGGCCTCAAGATTCTAGATAGAACGTTCGGACGCTTTTTTTTTTTAGACCCCGGCGAGTATTCGGAACCGGCCTTTATTTGTCACAACACACGCGTACACCCGGCCGTTAAAGGGAACTCGGCGGTTAATTGGAACTCGGCTATTATTTGGTATTTTACGGTATTCTATGAACATTTTGGCACAAAATTGCTTCCATAGTTGCATATCACTTTCACCAACACAGGACACATAGCTAAGTACTTACCTTCCTATTAGTACGTTAATTTTAATTCTACATTTCCATATTTTGGAAAGGACCGGGGGAAAAAAATCATGCACTTGCTGCCCTTTTTCTGACTTTGAGCCCCTGCCCCTCTATAATCCTGTGCACGTCCCTGGAACTCGGTCAGAAAAGCCACGTGACTGAAACCCAAGAAATGAATATTCATGAAGCTCCTCCCACTCTTTGCCTTCGAGCTCCATGTGCGGAGCATGGGTTTGCGTTGACGCAAGTGAACACACCCTTCTGCCTTTTCTTGATGCGCCTCCAGGACCTCAAAGAAGACTCCGTGCATAAGAGGGTGACGCGCTCGTGCGTCGGTCACTATGTGTCAGTGAGCCCTGTCCTAAATGGAACATGGGTGACCGGCGCGAGCGAGGCGCCGTGACGCGCAGGCGGAGAACCTTGACGATCTGCGGGGAAGCCGCAGCGGCGGGTGCGGGTGCGAGCTCGAAACGCACGAGCAGGCGCGAGCAGGGTGGCGGCGGCGGCGTCTCGCGCAGCACCACCGGCAACTGCGAGCAGGTGCACGAGACGAGCAAGAACAAAGAGGATGGCCTTAAGGACAAGATGAGGTAAAACCCCAGCACACCCAGTGTCCATTCCCTCCAGCCCTGCAGGTGATGAATAGCTCTGATGGTGCTTGGAGTTATAACATGCTGTATAACCTCCAGCACTGCTCATAATGCACTGACCCTTTAGTCTGAAATATTGCACACCATCACTGATGATACTAATTTATTCATCTGATTTCAGTTTCATCTTTCATGCATAATTCTGATACTGGTGGTGTAGACATGAACACTGTCGCCTCATACTGTAGCAAGAAGGTCCGGGTTCGAGCCCAGCAGCCGGCGAGGGTCTTTCTGTATGGAGTTTGCATGTTCTCCCCGTGTCCGCGTGGGTTTCCTCCGGGTGCTCCGGTTTCCCCTACAGTCCAAAGACATGCAGGTTAGGTTAACTGGTGACTCTAAATTGACCGTAGGTGTGAGTGGTTGTCTGTGTCTACGGTATGTGTCAGCCCTGTGATGACCTGGCGGCTTGACCCCGCTTTTCGCCCGTAGTCAGCTGGGATAGGCTCCAGCCTGCCTGCGACCCTGTAGAACAGGATAAAGCGGCTAGAGATAATGAGATGAGATGAAATAATGGAAATATCCAGATCTGGAATTAATGATCTCGAATCACAAGCTAGTGGTGTAGACATGAACACTGTCGCCTCATACTGTAGCAAGAAGGTCCGGGTTCGAGCCCAGCAGCCGGCGAGGATCTTTCTGTGCGGAGTTTGCATGTTCTCCCCATATCTGCATGGGTTTCCTTCAGGTGCTCCGGTTTCCCCTACAGTCCAAAGACATGCAGGTTAGGTTAACTGGTGACTCTAAATTGAGCGTAGGTGTGAATGTGAGTGTGAATGGTTGTCTGTGTCTATGTGTCAGCCCTGTGATGACCTGGCGACTTGTCCAGGGTGTACCCCGCCTTTCGCCCGTAGTCAGCTGGGATAGGCTCCAGCTTGCCTGCGACCCTGTAGGACAGGATAAAGCGGCTAGAGATAATGAGATGAGATGAGATGCATGATTCTGATACTGGGGTTAGAACTCACCCCCTGTGAACTTTATAATGAGCTGATTATGAAATAATGGAAATATCCAGATCTGGAATTAACGATCTCGAATCACAAGCTGGTGGTGTAGACATGAACACTGTCGCCTCACAGTAAGAAGGTTCTGGGTTTGAGCCCAGCAGCCAGCGAGGGCCTTTCTGTGTGGAGTTTGCATGTTCTCCCTGTGTCTGAAAGAAAGAAAAGCACAACTTTTATTCATCACACACTTGTGAAATTTACTCTCTGCATTTAACCCATCTGAAGCAGTGAACACACACGTGAGCAATGAGCACGCACACATACCCAGAGCAGTGGGCTTCCATGCTAACAGCACCCGGGGAGCAGTTGGGAGTTAGGTGCCTCGCTCAAGGGCACCTCAGCCCAAGGCCGTCCCATAGTAACCTAACCTAACCGCATGTCTTTGGACTGTGGAGGAAACCCACGCAGACACGGGGAGAACATGCAAACTCCGCACAGAAAGACCCTTGCTGGCCGCTGGGTTCAAACCCAGAACCTTCTTGCTGTGAGGTGACAGTGTTCATGAGTACACCACCAGCTTGTGATTCGAGATCATTAATTCCAGATCTGGATATTTCCATTATTTCATAATCTTAGCAAGAAGGTTCTGGGTTCGAGTCCAGTCACTGACAGGGGCCTTTCTGTGTGGAGTTTGGATGTTGTATAGCGCTTTTAACAATAGACATTGTCACAAAGCAGCTTGACAGAATTTTAATGACTTTAAACATGAGCTAATTTTATCCCTAATCTATCCCCAATGAGCAAGCCTGTGGCGAGGAAAAACTCCCTCAGATGACATGAGGAAGAAACCTCAAGAGGAACCAGACTCAAAAGGGAACCCATCCTCATTTGGGCAACAACATGACTATAACATTAACTTTTTTAACATGAAGTCAGTTTCGTTGATGCTATAACTCGATGGAAACTTGAGTGCAAAACTGTTCATGACAACTGCAGTCGTAAAGTTAGTCCCCAGCCATAAAAGCATTACCGTAAGTGTCCAGAGCATCTTCCAACTGTCCATATGGAGCCGTTCTCTACAGGATGTCTGTGAAGATTCTCAATCATCCAGGTCATAGTAAACTGTGGGTGGTAGAAATGGGCAACTGGACTTGCTTGAAAATTCTTGAAAACGTTTCACCTCTCGTCCAAAAGGCTTCCTCAGTTCTGTCTGACTAATAGGGAGTATCAGATATTTATCTTCTCCTGGATCAGAATCAGAATCAGGATTCTGATGACCAGCTCATCTAAGGTGTCAGTCACTACGTTTACATGCACATAGAGAGAATCGAATTTCTGCCGTTGCTCGACTGAAATCGAAGTTCAAAATGCCATGTATACTAGAGATGCACCGATTGCAATTTTTTGGGCCGATTCCGATTTCCGATTTTCCATGGAGTGTGACCTGCCGATACCGATTTTGGCCGATTCCGATTTCATTTTTTCAAACCACTTCACAGCACACACAGACTATTTTCTTTTTATCTTTTCTTTAATAGAACATTCTGCCAGATTTTCAGTAATAAATTTAACACCTCAAAGGTTGAAAACAAACAAAAAGACATTGTTCTTTGTAAAATCTTTCTTCATGTTTGGTATTAACATTAATTCCTGAAATAGGAAATTCACACAAACATTTTTTTCTTTTCCCATCCAATATCTGGCACAAAACCAACTTCCCCCTCATATATTATTTGCCTACTGCTATGGAACACACTTTCATAAGCCTGTTTAGATCTGAAAACTTGTGCCTTATAGAACAACCCATTTCTTCATTCAGTATCAAAATACAAAAATAATTTCCAGTCATACTTATACCATAGCCATTCTATCATCTTTGTCAAATGTGTATTTGTAGAGTAATTTCCAATGGAATCAAGTGCAACCAAGGCTGTAAAACAAACAAAAAGACATTTTTTTTCTTTCTCTCTTTGTACAAATCTAACTAGATGTTTGGTAATAGGCTAACATTCCTGTAATGGGAAATTCACACAACCACAAACGTTTTCTTCTTTTCACATCCAATATCTGGCACAAAAATAATTTCACTATATGTGGATATCCAAATATAGTGAATTTCGTTGTTGTTAACGGCGCGCGCACCGGAGCTCGTTAGGCGCGCAGGACTGACACTGTTCTGCGCAAGCGCAACACAATCGGACTAGAAAGCATGTTCAAGCTGCCAGTGGAGCTGCAGCCTTTTAGTTGCGAATTACGAGTATTTCCACTTTCATCTCTATGTGATACACAAGTTTTGATCGGCAGAAAATCGGCATATTTTAATTTTGACCGGCCGGTCGCCGGTCATGGCCGATCACGTGAAAATCGGCCGATTCCGATCGGCAGCCGGTCAATCGGTGCATCTCTGATGTATACACCTTAATTCGGCTGAAATTGAACCGAACTTGATTTCTCGGAATCGAGCTACACGACCTAGTTTATGCGATTTCTGCCGAGCTACTTTGTGCATGTATACCCTATCGAGCTAGTTGTCGAGCTACTTCCGGAAGTGACGAGTGATGAGACCACAAGCGGGAAACACAACAGCCTCGGTCGGCATGACAACAGTAGTAGCGAGCAGCAGAAGAGGTCAGGAGGAACAAAAGAAGAAGAGAAAATGGCGATGTACAGCTCTCTGAAGTGTGGGTGGAGCACAGAGGACGGCAGGACAAAGCTTCTGGTACTAATAGGCTTTTTATTGTCAGACTTTTCAGTTTAACAGCCTACTTTTATTCTTGAGAGAAAAACACACACACGTGCGCGCTGTGTTCTAGTCCCGGGATGATCTCTCCCCTCTGCTCTCCCTCTGCCTCCTTAAATAGGGCGCGGTTACTGTGAAGACACACAAACACAGGTTAATTACCGTCAGGTGTAGTTATTCTGCCACTCACCTTCCCTGGCTCCGCCCTCCTGTCACAGACCGGTGCTTGACCACGCCCCCACTGCCACAGGCAAGCAGAAACGTGCACTTCTGGAGCAGTGAGGAGACAGAGTTCATGCTCATTCAGCTTAAGGAGTTGAATATATTAAAATTCATGGACGGGAGAAAAACGCGCAATGGAGAACACGGAACTGATAACTTTGTTTACACTCTTGAATAGCTCTTCTTCATGACGACAACCGGAAGTGTACCAACACGATGGGGCGTGTTGCGCCACCTGTGGCTCGGGTGCACAATGCACCTCACACAATAGCCCGATTTCAGTTGTGTGCATGTAGGATTGGATTTCTCTGGCACCCTGCTGGGGCCTTCAGCTCGATTACCGACAGCAGCTCGATTTGGATGTGCATGTAAACGTAGTCAGTGAGGCATCATGTTGGTGTGGGTCACTGGAGGCTGGGTGTGAACAGCAAGTCATTAGGGTGATCAAAGGATCAGTGACCCGATCACCCTAACGGGCAATCCTTTGATCACCCTAATGACTCGCCGTTCACACCCAGCCTCCAGTGACCCACACCAACATGATGCCTCAATGACACCTTAGGCTACGTTTACATTACGTCGAATCAGCGGATCATCAGATTAACGTTCTTAAAACGATTCGCGTTTACACTAAAACCGTTAGCCGTGCACACAGCAACGCCAATACGCGGATACGCTCGGCTCCGCAGGCATCCTGCACTCCAAATCACTCCGCCCTGAACAGCGAGTGCCCTCTGGAGGGTGCGCACTCCGGCCCTGCGCAGCTCACAGAGCGCGCGAGTGAAGTGCACAAGCCACGATTCGGGACTGAGCCGCTGTGTGTGTGATCCCAGCGCATATCACTTACTACTTGCAAGTGGAAGGATGGCAAGCCTAAAGACAATCATAACTACACAATGGGCAGTATTTGCATCAGTATTTGCAGTATTTTCATACTTTTATACTCTTTAATGAAAGGTGATACAAGGCGGAAGTCCGCGCCGTTTTTCAGCAGTCGTGTCACATGACCAACGCCAGCGAATCAGGAAGGTGGATGTCACAGTGATGTTGTCCAATGAGACGCCAGCTAGAGCTCAGCACAGCGTATCCGCGTATTTTGAATGTTTACACAGCACCGGAGCTGACACGATCTGGATTGAATACGTGGACGCTGGCGGATTCCCGTTTCCAGGCGTTTCCAGGCGGTTTAATGTAAACGGACAGTGCATCCGCGAAGAAAACGAGACAGATACGGTCTAGTGTAAACGTAGCCTTAGATGAGCTGGTCATCAGAATTCTGATTCTGATTCTGATCCAGGAAAGGATAAATATCGGATACTCCCTATTAGTCAGACAGAACTGAGGAAGCCTGTTGGACGAGAGGTGAAACGTTTTCAAGAATTTTCAAGCAAGTCCAGTTGCCCATTTCTACCACCTACAGTTCTCTACAGGAGTGACGAGACTCCAACCAGACATAGGGCATCAGGACATGTTCTCCCCGTGTCTGCGTTGGTTTCCTCCGGGTGCTCTGGTTTCCCCCAAAGACATGCAGCTTAGGTTAATTGGTGACTCTGAATTGATTGTGAGTGTGAATGGTTGTTTGTCTCGATGTGTCAGCTCTGCGATGACCTGGCGACTTGTCCAGGGTGTACCCCGCCTCTCGCCCATAGTCAGCTGGGATAGGCTCCAGCTTGCTCGTGACCCTGCACAGGATAAGTGGCTATGGATAATGGATGGATGGATGGATAATCACAAGCTGCGAGCAACATTTTTGTGAGGTCTAATTTTTTTTTCTTTATTTTTCTTTCAATCTAATTTGAGTTAGCAGGGTGGCATGGTGGTGTAGTGGTTAGCACTGTTGCCTCACAACAAACAGGTTCTGGGTTCGAATCTCAGGGCCAATGGGGGCCTTTCTGTGTCTCTGTGGGTTTCTTCCAGGTGCTCTGGTTTCCTCCTACAGTTCAAAGACATGCGGATTAGGTAAAAACAAGCCAGTGAGTATTTAGTGCCAGTCCCAAGCCAGATAGCTTGGTCACGGTTGCATCAAGAAGGGCACTGGGTGTAAAAAAACAAACAAAAAAGCCCTTTGCCAACTCAAATACACGGATCAGGATCAGCTAAAAGAAGAAACTTTAGTTAAAGTATTTTCACTTATTAAAAAAAGTCTTACATTTGGAAATTATTGAACTATATTTAGATGTTCAACGATGAGAACATGAAAACGGTTGTCTCTATCTAGCTTGAGCTCACAGGAAGGAAGGAAAGAGAATTATATGGAGAAAAATACAGCCTCGTCTACATTACTTCCTGATTTCTGAATTATGCTGTGCAATATCAACCCTAGTTACCAATGAACTTTCCCATGCTCATAGTATGTTATTCAGAATCAGAATTACTTTATTAATACCCGGAGAGAAATTCAAATTTGCTACCAAGCTCCTGAATCAGAAAAGAAGTAAACATGTCTAAAAATAGAAGATAAAATCGTCTGAAAAAAGAATAAATAAAATACATTTTAAATAAGTTCAATAACTTAAGTAAAAGCAAAATGAGGGTGGCAAGGTGGTGTAGTTGTTAGCGTTGTCGCCTCACAGCAAGAAGGTCCTGGTTCTAGAAGGGACCCTGTTCTACAGGGTCGCAGGCAAGCTGGAGCCTATCCCAGCTGACTACGGGTGAAAGGCGGGGTACACCCTGGACAAGTCGCCAGGTCATCACAGGGCTGACACATAGACACAGACAACCATTCACACTCACATTCACACCTACGGTCAATTTAGAGTCACCAGTTAACCTAACCTGCATGTCTTTGGACTGTGGGGGAAACCGGAGCACCCGGAGGAAACCCACGCGGACAACATGCAAACTACGCACAGAAAGGCCCCTGTCGGCCGCGAGGTTCGAACCCAGGACCTTCTTGCTGTGAGGCGACAGTGATAACCACTACACCACCGTGCCGCTTGTTTACAGTCTAAGCAGAAATTATTTTGTCGACGTTTTGCATAAAGTTTTTATTTATTGAATTTGCAAAAGATAGGAATAAAAATGCTCAGTTTCTCAAAATCCAGTGAATGTGGAGAGAATAAAGCAGTTATTCCAGTCAGTCTCATCGTACATGGTTTATAGCCGCTATCAGTTCATGTACAACTCGATTTCGTGGAATAACTGTTAAATAGCGAGCTTATTTTCCTGCACCTAGCAAGCTGATAAATAAATATGATTGATTACAATGTTTATAATAATTTCTCATATTTATATGTTCTCGCGGGCGGCACGGTGGTATAGTGGTTAGCGCTGTTGCCTCACAGCAAGAAGGTCCGGGTTCGAGCCCCGTGGCCGGCGAGGGCCTTTCTGTGTGGAGTTTGCATGTTCTTCCCGTGTCCGCGTGGGTTTCCTCCGGGTGCTCCGGTTTCCCCCACAGTCCAAAGACATGCAGGTTAGGTTAACTGGTGACTCTAAATTGACCGTAGGTGTGAGTGTGAATGGTTGTCTGTGTCTGTGTGTCAGCCCTGTGATGACCTGGTGACTTGTCCAGGGTGTACCCCGCCTTTCGCCCGTAGTCAGCTGGGATAGGCTCCAGCTTGCCTGCGACCCTGTAGAACAGGATAAAGCGGCTAGAGATAATGAGATGAGATGAGGTATGTTCTCGCGTACATGTTTATATCTTAGCAACCCTATGGTTTGTGGACACCTGACCATCACATTCATATGTGCTTGTTGAACATTGCAGTTCATATCAGATTTAGTCCTCCTTTCGCTGTTATAATAACGTCCACTCTTCTCGGAGGGCTTTCCTCTAGATTTTGGGGCGTGGCTGTGGGGATTTCTGTCCATTCAACAACAAGCGCATGAGTGAGATCAGGCACTGAGGAGGTTTGGGGTGCAGTCGGTGTTCCAGTTCATCCCAAACGTGTTCATTTGGGTTGAGTTCAGTCAGGGCTTTGTGCAGGACACTTGAGTTTTTCAATTCCACTCCAAACTTGGCAAACCGTGTCTTCATGGAGCTCGCTTTGTGCAAAAACGCATTACGATGCTGGAGCAGGTTTGGGCCTCTTAGTTCCAGTGAAATGAAATTGTAAACCTACAGCATACAAAGACATTCTAGACCAGCGGTGGGCAAACTTTTTGGCTCAGGGGCCACAATGACTTTTGAAATTTGCCAGGCGGGCCGGGCCAGCACCAAATTCATACATATCAAACATAAACCGGAAAAGCTTTTGTGTTATTGTAAGGCCTTCACTGACAGAGACCCAAATGCAGATCAGATTGACATTTATTTTAGTTCTCAGTCAACAAAGGCAGAGCAGAAAAATGTTTGCAGTTCAATAGATTGGCACTGGATCCATCCAGAAAAGTAACACACACACACGCACACATGACAGTAAGAAAAGTAGCACACTTAATTCTTAAATTACATCTTTGAGCGGCGGCACGGTGGTGTAGTGGTTAGCGCTGTCGCCTCACAGCAAGAAGGTCCTGGGTTCGAGCCCCGTGGCCGGCGAGGGCCTTTCTGTGTGGAGTTTGCATGTTCTCCCCGTGTCCGCGTGGGTTTCCTCCGGGTGCTCCAGTTTCCCCCACAGTCCAAAGACATGCAGGTTAGGTTAACTGGTGACTCTAAATTGAGCGTAGGTGTGAATGTGAGTGTGAATGGTTGTCTGTGTCTATGTGTCAGCCCTGTGATGACCTGGCGACTTGTCCAGGGTGTACCCCGCCTTTCGCCCGTAGTCAGCTGGGATAGGCTCCAGCTTGCCTGCGACCCTGTAGACGGATAAAGCGGCTAGAGATAATGAGATGAGATGACATCTTTTAGCTGCCAGGATGAGTAGGATGCCAGTGTATTTGTATATTTGTATCATTTTATACATACAACTAAATTGCATCTCATTAAGTTGAACTAAATTACATATCAGTACATATCATTTTTGTACATTTCACTGAACTCGTAGATTTACACCTGAGTGTTTTTTTTAACCATCCACTTCCAGCCTGCCAGTACAACCAATCACCATTAGTAGGAGAGGTGCCACACCATTCCAAAATGTTTGCAGTTCAATGGTTTGGCACTGGATCCATCCAGCCCACAAAATCAAACAAAACAGCTCAAGAAAGCAAAAAACTCCAAACTGGTTTTCAGGTTCAAAGTCACTCACTGAAATATTTCCAGTCCTCAAAAAATCAAAACACAGGTTCCAAACAGGTTTTCATATTCCAAAAGGCCACTCATAGATCAGAATAACCTCCACAGGCAAAAGTCCAGGAACAGATACAAGCAGAAGCAAGGTCAGCTGCTCATAATAGACAGGGACATAAATGAGGGGCGGAGCAGACACCCAAAAGCACATGGTACTTAAGCCTAGGTCACAACCGGACGTACGATTTTTTGGGCGTGCGATTTTTTTTTTTTTTTGTTCGTGGAGAAAGACGCGCGTTGGCTGTAAGTTTGTCTTGCAACCTGAAAAAAAACGTAAGCACCCATAGAGTTTGTTTGACATGACAAAGAACCTCTGCAGCCGGTCTGCGGCCAGTCTACGGCTCGAAAATCAGCACGTCACACACGCGCCCTCCGTGCGTTCCTTGCGTTTTTTGCACGTAGACCGGCCGTAGGAGCACGTACGGCCGGTTGTGACCTAGGCTTTAAAAACAAACACCAGCACTACAGCAGCCACCCACGACAACCAAAATTACTAAGAGTTATACTTTTTATATTATTATGTCTGTAAACATGTGACTACCATCTTATTACAGCTCCAACATAGTTTTAAAAAGAGAAAGTGTTAATACTCACATTCACTCAGCAACCGCTGAGCTGTATTCGTCCGTGCTTGCGCTGACTGGTTGTTAGCATAATTAGCATGCTTGGAGGAAAAGTGCCGTTTGATGTTATATTCCTTTAAAACTGCAACGGTTTCTTTGCAAATAAGACATACAGCCTTTGATCGGACTTCAGCAAAAAAATATTTAGTTGTCCATTCTTTATTGAACACCCTGCACTCACTGTCCACTTTTCTTTTTTTAGGACCACTTAGAGCTGTGCAATATATCGTATTTTTATCACGATATCGATATTGGTGTCAAACGATATCAAAATTCATAATATCGATATGAAACGATTTTTTATTAGGTGACAATATTTCTACAATGGCAATAAAACAACAATGACATTGACGTGACAGTAAGGTAAAACGAACCCTTCTGTCCCCTAAGGCACACCGTAGCCTTGTATACGTCATCCATTCTACTCCCGCGATATCTCCGCAACAGTAAAAAATCAGTTCTTCTGTTTTCATACGTGTCGGGTGATTTGATATATTGATTTGTTAATATGTTGTTTGATTTGCTTGCTAATAGTTATAATAATACAATTAACATATATTTACGTCATATTTTTGGATGTGGGACTGGGTAATGTAAAAATGGCATCTACGGAAGAAAACAAGCACAACAATATTAGCACATATCCAGCTTGCTAGCTGTGTTAGATGTGTTAAACCGTGTGGATTTAAGTGGAATAATTGCGAGTCGTCCTGTGGTCAAGGCAGCGTTTTAAGGTAAGGCAATTTGGTTATTAATGTTGCCCGCCGCGGCATGTTTACTTGGGTTCATTTGATTTTAACTTGTGCATCTGCAGCTAGCATCATGCTTTGAAGTAGGTTCTGCTAAGGACGGGTTTATTGCGCGATGTAGACGGACTCAGATGTAATTACATTGTTTTTAAAATTCCGTGCGCTTAAAACGGTGTCCCCCATGTAGCCCTAATCATGTGTTGCTTTTACTTTTCTTAATGGCGAGTGAAATATCTCTGCAAATGGTATTTCAATGCTGACATGCCAAAAAGATAGCGGAGTCCACATTTGGAAGATGAAAGAAGAGAAGCCTGATGTTTAATGTTGGTGTCTTAACAACACACAAGCTTACGTTGTAGTGTGTGTGTGTGTGTGTGTGTGTGTGTGAGAGAGAGAGATTTTATCCTTGGCTGGCTACGAGCCAGTGTGGACGTTACGCAGTAATCACTGGTAATACCAGCGCTGGCTCCATCCTCTGTGATCGGAAATGTTGAGTGAGGAGAACGTGAGCCTTGTGCAGGCTATAGGACCTATGCAAAGTACGCGCTTGCACAGTAAATAGTTTAAGTAAAAGGCGTTTCAGGGTACAACGGGAAGGGTTGACAGGTAGCCTATGAGGCCTGTACTATAAAAATGTGGCCCGGTACCTCGGATGTTGATGATCGGGGCTTTAAAAAAAGGTGTATAAATATCGTTTTAAAAATCGCGATATCAATATTTACTGAAAAAATCGTGATATTGATTTTTTCCAATATCGAGCAGCCCTAGGACCACTCATTGTAAAGTTTTATCCTGTGTTCTCGAGATCATCAGCGGCACGGGCGCCAGAATGACTTCCATGGCACGCGCTGCACCACTCTGCAAATGTAATCTCATGTGAATACGACTAACTGGAAAGACGGATCTCTAGAACACCTGTCTACGTGATAACACTGATGCTTATAGTTTATAGATCTGCTCAATCGCGTTTATATGATTGTCTTCAGCGGGCCGGATTAAAAACACCAACGGGCCGGATGTGGCCCACGGGCCGTAGTTTGCCCACCTCTGTTCTAGACAATTGTGTGGTTCCAACTTTGTGGGAATAGTTTGGGGAAAGAACCACAAGTGGGTGTAAGGGTCAGGTGTCCATATATTTTTAGCCTTGTAGTGTACTGTATATCAGATATGAGCTTAGGAATCAAAGGCTGTTAGTGTAGCATCTCTAAGAGATAACGATAGCTGAAATCTATGAGCAGTGCCAAAGTGTGTCCTCTGAGGTCAGTTGAGATAAGATTGGATCCGTCTCATAACGCAAGTCAGCCACCATCTTATCAGGTTTCTGTTTTAGCCATGTTGACTTTGATACTATAATGTGAGGAGTTAAAACAATCTTCCAAAACTCAAGCTCAAAATGTTATCGTCCCTGTCGATAATTATAGCTGGGTCTGAAGTGTCTAACGAGGCACAGCACAGAAAAATCCAGTCACAGATCAGAGCAGTTAAAGGTTAAGAACGTTGATCAAAAGCACTCTCGTGTGTTTATGGTAGTTTTGCCTTAGAATTTAATCTCACAAGCGTGATTAGTAATAATCATAGAAACTTTATCACTGCTGCTGCATATCATTTCAGTCCATATGTGTCCAGCAGGGTTGATAAAGCTATAGAAGTGAAGCTGCCTTCATGTGCTTGTTAGATTTAGATCGTTTCCATTTTTAAAGCTGTAATTATGAAATGCACTGCACCACTAACCCGAATCTATGGCCTAATTGGGGAATAGTGAATATAAAATTACATCCAGAGAAATAAAGACCATCATTCTTCATTTTTTCACATGAAGAAAGAATAAAGACAGAACAAATTCCGTTCAGTCCATTCAAAAGGACTGTTCATGATCATGAGTAAACAACAACAACAACAAAAAAAAGCGCATGAAGGATATTGGGCGGCACGGTGGTGTAGTGGTTAGCGCTGTCGCCTCACAGCAAGAAGGTCCTGGGTTCGAGCCCCGTGGCCGGCGAGGGCCTTTCTGTGTGGAGTTTGCATGTTCTCCCCGTGTCCGCGTGGGTTTCCTCCGGGTGCTCCGGTTTCCCCCACAGTCCAAAGACATGCAGGTTAGGTTAACTGGTGACTCTAAATTGACCGTAGGTGTGAATGTGAGTGTGAATGGTTGTCTGTGTCTATGTGTCAGCCCTGTGATGACCTGGCGACTTGTCCAGGGTGTACCCCGCCTTTCGCCCGTAGTCAGCTGGGATAGGCTCCAGCTTGCCTGCGACCCTGTAGGACAGGATAAAGCGGCTAGAGATAAGATGAAGGATATTGGATCTTATTTCATCATCTCATTTCATATTAGCTGGTCCCTTCATAAAAGCACTTCTTAGAGACATTTTCAGCAATTCTCATCATTATTAAAACAGGTTTTAGTGAGTTCCACTGTTTTATGTGGAAATTAGGCATACAAGTGGTATACATATAATATATACACACGTGTATATACACACACCGATCAGCCAGAACATTAAAACCACTCACAGGTGGAGTGAATAACACTGATTATTCTATCCACATTCACTGGATATGAGCAATCGTGCACTCTGATTGGTTACTCTACTACTACGAGGCTATCAGCTCATATACCATGAGTAGAGAAAAACAAAATGCCGGAGTGTGTTGCTGAACCAACCAAGGATGAAATAAAAACTCTACTTGAAAACAAAACCCCAAAAAGTACAAAAAAAAAGCAACAAAATATGGAATAAAAGTATTTGATGGTAAGAACATATATTTTGTTTAATTTTTCAAGAATTATTATTATTATATTATATCATTTTTCACAAATTGCTCGTCATTTCACCGTTTTGGGCGGCACGGTGGTGTAGTGGTTAGCGCTGTTGCCTCACAGCAAGAAGGTCCGGGTTCGAGCCCCGTGGCTGGCAAGGGCCTTTCTGTGCGGAGTTTGCATGTTCTCCCCGTGTCCGCGTGGGTTTCCTCCGGGTGCTCCGGTTTCCCCCACAGTCCAAAGACATGCAGGTTAGGTTAACTGGTGACTCTAAATTGACCGTAGGTGTGAATGTGAATGGTTGTCTGTGTCTATGTGTCAGCCCTGTGATGACCTGGCGACTTGTCCAGGGTGTACCCCGCCTTTCGCCCGTAGTCAGCTGGGATAGGCTCCAGCTTGCCTGCGACCCTGTAGAACAGGATAAAGCGGCTAGAGATAATGAGATGAGATGAGACATCTAGTTGGTAAAAAAATAATAAAAAAACCCAACTTTTCGTGTTCTCAAAAACCCACAAAGTGCCATCATGAAGACCTTGTCATGTTGCAAAACTGAAAGTTTTACCTATTGATTATTACAGTACAAAGCTTGAACACTAGAGACTCCTTCTAAAATGACTAAATAAGCATTTCCTTCACAGAAAGAAATTCACAATATGAGCAATTTCACATTTTTAAATGTGTTTATGTACATATCTGCAATACATGACCATGTGTATGTCGTTATTACAGAAATGATGTCATACATCCAGTATACACATATGCTGTTATTAAAATTAATCACCATCATCTCGGCTTGGACCAATCAGATTCAAGAATTGAACAGTGTTGTGGTATAAAAGATGTAGTTCTGAGTTAAAAGTACCTTATGAAGCTGATAACGTGTGTATTTGCGCTCTGGTCCATCCTGACGTATCAGTGAGCACAGTCTGAGATAAGAACCCTGACTTGCTGCAACATTTTAGTGTAATAATGTAATAAGTGCTGCAGTTGGGCAACATCAGTGCACGGCTTGTTGTTTTCACAATAAAAATGTCGTCTCCTGTCATAATTTTATGACTAAAACCCTTTGCCCTTGTTGTCTTGTCAGCTGCCATCGGCTCCAGGAGTCACTGCTCAGCTCGGAGAGCGGCTACAGTAACTACAGAGGAATCCTCAACTGGTGTGTGGTCATGCTGGTAAGCGCTCCATCATGGACAACAGTTTCAGCTTCAATGGAAAGGCTGCTCAAGTTAAAAAAAAAAAAAATCTTGTCAAAACGCAGTTTTCCTTTTCTCATATCTTTTGGATTAGTCTTATAATTAAGAAATATCTCCTGAGCAAGAGGGCAGTTATACTGATTATTATACATACAGGACACTTTTTTTGATGGAATACAAACATGTGTTCTATTCCCTTCTAGCAGGTTTCATTCATTTGGTTTGATAGTGTCAGATTGCAGGCACTTATGGAACGAGATTGAGAAGCAGACTGCAAACAAAGCCAAATCGTGTGACAAGAGACGTAGTCGGTAACCAGGCGAGGGTCGATCGATCATGCAAACAACACAAAGTAGGCGAGGCAAAAGACGAGAGAGAAATACTAGCAGGGGTCAGAATAACGAGATAGCAGGCAGACAATGAAAAAGGCTCAGTAGTACCGATCAGAACACAGAACAATACTTCGCAATGAAGGCATGGAACTGGCGTGGTTATATGGGGAGACTAATGATGTGTGTGTGATGATTGTCAGCTGAGTTCAATAGGCTAGTGACAGAGTGCGCTGTGTGTTCTGGGATGTGTAGTTCTGGGAGTCCATGTTTGTAACTTGGTTAGTGACCACGTTTTCAGTGGGGATACTGACAGATAGCATGCAATATTGTTAGCATATTGCTTATCCTATGTGTATTACATCACTCTACCCAACGGAGAATGAGCATGCAATATCAGGGTTTTTTCTAGAAAAATTTAGTATGAGGGCGCTCACCATGGCGAGGGAGCGAAGCGGGGGGGGGGGGGGGGGGGGGGGGATGGTGCCGGTTGCCCCCCCCCCCGTGCAAAGCCTTTGAAAAATGCTCCAATGGGACATTCTGAGGCTATCTGAGAGGGAAATTGTAACAAATTGTCTGTCAACATTGAAAAAGAAAGAAGTAATCTTCTTCTGCCCCGGACAGTCTTTGGCTTTCTTCCGCTTCGTGCCGCGGGATGACATCTTTAAATGCCCAAGTGTCAACAAAAACAACTCGCGAACTACTTCTGTCAAAAGCTCCCGCGCCGGTGGGTGAAAGGTCATTCAGTCTCGAGAAATCTCGCTCTACAAGTCAGCTGACCTTGTATGTAACCCATGTCAAATCTCGCGAGAGCAGCCGCGACAAGTAAACAACATGGCGCCTCGGTCTGTAAAACGCCAATTCGGATTGTTTTTGCACCGTCTGGCGGTGTATCTACTATGATTGGAATATTTTTGGAGCAATTATAACGTATTTGATGATCAGACACATTGTCACGTAGTGTTGCTGGGATGTTTTCACGGAGTCGGTAAGGGGGCGCACGCCGAGAGTAAGAGGGCGTAGCGCCCCTGTTCCCCCGTTTAGACGAAAGCCTGAATATTGTTATAATATTGCACGTTGTCAAGACAACATGACATCACATGTCGGAGACGTAAAACTTCTGCACTAGCGAGCGACTATGACAATTTGTAAACATACATGGCCGCCAGGTTTGCTTCGTTAAATAAAGAAGATTTTGAGGGAATTTTGAAAGAGAAAGACATTTTGAACACCCGAAAGCAATGTGTATGTATAATAATAATAATAATAATATTGGCTGGCTTTTTTTCGTGGTATATCAGATATATTCCATTCACCTACTCGTCTTCGACTATTTTCTTTTTTTATGTAGTGAACACAGATGTGTGGAATGGTAGGCGCAGTGACATGTTCCAGAGGGGTTCCAGGAGATATAGGCATTCTCAGAACACCACTCGACCAATCAGATTAGTGAACCAAAACTGACTCGTGTCATGTGATATCACTACAATGTAAATGAAAATATCTGGAATATAGTCAAATTTGTATGATATTTACCATTTTGAGATTACAGCAAAACAAATAAGATGATTACGATTGAATTCCTCCAGACGGGAACCGTCAGGGCCTTCTAGGCGTTCAGAGACGCCACAAACACATCAGCATTTCAAATGTTATATTTCATTTCTTTCATTTTTTAAATTTTTTTCATTCTTTCATAATTTCATTCTAATTATCTCATCTCATCTCATTATCTCTAGCCGCTTTATCCTTCTACAGGGTCGCAGGCAAGCTGGAGCCTATCCCAGCTGACTATGGGCGAGAGGCAGGGTACACCCTGGACAAGTCGCCAGGTCATCACAGGGCTGACACATAGACACAGACAACCATTCACACTCACATTCACACCTACGCTCAATTTAGAGTCACCAGTTAACCTAACCTGCATGTCTTTGGACTGTGGGGGAAACCGGAGCACCCGGAGGAAACCCACGCGGACACGGGGAGAACATGCAAACTCCACACAGAAAGGCCCTCGCTGGCCCCGGGGCTCGAACCCAGGACCTTCTTGCTGTGAGGCGACAGCGCTAACCACTACACCACCGTGCCGCCTCATTCTAATTATTCTCTTCTAATTCTAACTTGGCCTCCTTTTCTATCAGATGTGCTTCAGAAATTAAAGGGTTACTGTCCTGAAAACATTAAAATCGAGTTATCCAATGAGATTTTTTTGTTTGTTGTGTCTAGGCTGAGAAGAGTTTAGAGCTGCTCACTCATTGGTTAGGACTTCATTGCCAGGACAGAAGGCCATGGCAGTGTATGTTTATGTAGGAAGTGACAGATTAATTAACCAATCAGATTTTGATTTATAGTGGCAGGGACCAAAAATTGATCATCCTTGGCCAAAGCTAACTTAACCGCGAGTCGGCGCCATCAGCACAGCAGTGAAGTCACCTTCCAGCCAGTGTAGCGTTCATCAGTAGTGTTAGCGAATGGTAATAAAGCAGTCAAGCCAGTGCTCTCAAGAGCAAGTAGCACAGGCTAACGACCGAGAAACTAAGATTTCTGTCTCCAGACTCTTCTCCAGACTCACGCTCGCTACAGTATTTTTCACTCAGACTTAAGTATTAATTTCCCTCTGTAATTTACTTAGTTACTTTTAAAATCAACATCAGCAGCTACACACAATGGGGCGACCTGGCAGCCTGCCACTAATTGCTGGCAAAATCCTTTGCCCTGTTGCTTTTTTGGTGTCTGGTTAAGTTTTGGCTGAGCTCAAGTCCCAGCTCTAATAGTAACAGTTCGACATTGAATTCCTCATACAGAGGAAACAAATTTTTACTTATTAAAAGCCTGGTGTTTTGTTGACAGATATTTTTGCTTCTTTCTTAAAAAAAAAAAAAAACTAACGGAACATCCCAAAGTATGTTATTGCTCTTACACCACAGCAATTTGTCTACATTAATTTTAAAGAAAGGTAAGTCCACTTTGTGACATGCTGCACTGCACTAATCCGTCATTGTCCGTTTTCCTACAACAGCACACCTCCAAATGTTTCATTCTGTACACATACAGTGCTGTGCAAGTGTCTTAGACACCCTATTTTTTTCATACAAACTTTCTACATTATCAAGTCAGTACAAAAACATTTCAGAGTCCAAACATTTGTTTTCCGGGCGGCACGGTGGTGTAGTGGTTAGCGCTGTCACCTCACAGCAAGAAGGTCCGGGTTCGAGCCCCGTGGCCGGCGAGGGCCTTTCTGTGCAGAGTTTGCATGTTCTCCCTGTGTCCGCGTGGGTTTCCTCCGGGTGCTCCGGTTTCCCCCACAGTCCAAAGACATGCAGGTTAGGTTAACTGGTGACTCTAAATTGACCGTAGGTGTGAATGTGAGTGTGAATGGTTGTCTGTGTCAGCCCTGTAATGACCTGGCGACTTGTCCAGGGTGTACCCCGCCTTTCGCCCGTAGTCAGCTGGGATAGGCTCCAGCTTGCCTGCGACCCTGTAGAAGGATAAAGCGGCTAGAGATAATGAGATGAGATGAGACATTCATTTTCCAGCACAAAATTAAATGTTACAGGAAAAAAAATGTGTGTGTCTGACCAGCATATTCCATAAGAGAGCACTTTTCAGATCAAAAAAGAAAACATAATGAAGGCTACTGGGTTTAGAAGAAGAAGAAACCTTTATTTGTCACATGTAAACTTCAAGCACAGTGAGATTCATCCTCTGCATTTGGGCAGCCATACTATAGTACCCGGGGAGCAGTCAGGGGTTAGGTACCTTGCTCAAGGGCACTTCAGCCCAAGGCTGCCCCATGTTAACGTAACTGCATGTATTTGAACTGTGAGGGAAACCAGAGCACCCGGAGGAAACCCACACAGAACATGCAAACTCCACACAGAAAGGCCCCCAGATTCGAACCCAGAACCTTCTTGCTGGGAGGCGATAGTGCTAACCACTACACCACCGTGTCGCCCAAAACAACAGGACCTGTAAAGGATGGAACTGGCCAGTACAGGGACCGAACCTGTGACCTTGGCGTTATTAGCACCACACTCTAACCAACTGAACTAACTGGCCAAACCCAGAAATACGTAGCTTTTCACAAATTCATGCATAAATTTCCACTCAATTATAATTATTATTGTTTTGAATTTTGATGCAAAATGAAGAAGCGAGTGTGACAGTCAAAGTGTCCAGAAGAACTGTGGCTGGTTCTGTAAGATGCTCAGTAAAACCTACAGATCATTTCCTTATCAAACTGCACTCATTGTACCTCAGACTACTATTTTTTTTTTTTTAAAGCAAAGGGTCGTCTCACACCAAATACTGACTTTGTTTCATTTATTATGGTTTACTGCTTACTGTTTATAGTATTTTTTTTTAATGTTGAAACATTTAATTTCATTATTTTTGAAGCCGAGGGTGGCACAGTGGTGTAGTGGTTAGCGCTGTCGCCTCACAGCAAGAAGGTCCGGGTTCGAGCCCCGTGGCCGGTGAGGGCCTTTCTGTGCGGAGTTTGCATGTTCTCCCCGTGTCCGCGTGGGTTTCCTCCGGGTGCTCCGGTTTCCCCCACAGTCCAAAGACATGCAGGTTAGGTTAACTGGTGACGCTAAATTGACCGTAGGTGTGAATGTGAGTGTGAATGGTTGTCTGTGTCTATGTGTCAGCCCTGTGATGACCTGGCGACTTGCCCAGGGTGTACCCCGCCTTTCGCCCGTAGTCAGCTGGGATAGGCTCCAGCTTGTCTGCGACCCTGTAGAAGGATAAAGCGGCTAGAGATAATGAGATGAGAATGAGATGAGATTTTTGAAGCCATTTGGTCGACGGCATTTCCTTACATGTGCCTAAGACTTTTGCACAGTACTGTATAAAATAATCAATACAACATCTCTCCCTCAGACACTCGTCTACTATACTGTATACAGCATTACAGTATATACTTATTATCTTTAAAAGCGATCATAAGTAACCATAAAACACTGCAAGCCTTTTAAAGCTGACAGGAAGGACTGTTTTATGAGTTTGTCTTGTAAAGTGTGCAGTTGGAATTAAACAGCTTGGTGCATTACCTGCTCTGACGTCTTTTAACTAAAGTAAAGCTGGAAAATTAACTACCAGGATTCAGTACCTTCTGAAATGGAAATGAGGACATGTTTGTGATGAGGACCAATAAAATTTTCCTTCGTCTCAGGTGCCTTGATAATCCATAGATCTACTCAGTTCCACAACAAACAACTGACCTCTGGTCCATTAAATATTTGAGTTCTCAGTCCTCATCATGTTTCAGTTTGTTCGAGGTAAAAGCACAGGTTTTTGAAGGTCCACCCCAAAACGAGCTTCTATCATCAGGGTAAAATAAGATACGACAAGACTATTAATCTCCAGGCAGGGAAATGTAGGTGTTAAGAGCGGCATAAAGACTGGCTAAGAAGTATAAATTAATATGTAGTGAAAGTTCATTATGTCTAACTATTTAAACTATTCTTTAAGTTCGTTTCTTAAAACAACTTACCCCGCCTTTCGCCCGTAGTCAGCTGGGATAGGCTCCAGCTTGCCTGCGACCCGGTAGAACAGGATAAAGCGGCTAGAGATAATGAGATAATGAGACAATCACAGGGTCAGATGCGAGGAGACGCAGCACAAAACACAGCTTGATGAAGCCAGAAATTGCACTTGTAATTAGGTATGTAACGATATATCGTGCGACGATAAACCATGATGCAAATTTGATGATTTGAATTGATGAAATAAAAAATCTAACATGAATATCATCGTGTCATCATGCTGGTTATCTCTTAGTTTTTCCTGGCTGTACTTGTGTTGTTAAACAGCAGACAGCGCAATAATGTAAAATAGCGGTAACAAACGTGACTTCACTGTAGGCGGAAGTAACACAGCTCTAATGCTGCAAAAACACACACAAAAAAAACAGATCTAAAATGTGAAAGAGCTGTTGTGTGATTGACTGTACAAATAGATTTAACAAGAAGTTAGAGCTCTCTTTTTAGAGACTGCTGAAAGATAAAGAAAAGAGAAGCAAATGGAGGGAGTACAAACATTCATAAAAGTTTATGAAGAAAAGGAATATTTATTATTAACGTTTTATTTTTATAAAAGGAATATTTTAGTTAATAGGCTATTATGTTTTACTCCAACCTTTACAAATGTGTATAAATAATTAGTGTTGGTTTTTAAGAAAATGAAATAAAAGGCTTTTTTAATTTAATAAAATGAATATTTAAGTTAATCAAAAGTCAAAAAGCCAAAGACCCTCCCATGCCAGGATCTGGGCTTCCCAGACAGTATGCCGACCCAGTACTAGCCAGGCCCTTAAGACGTATTGGGCAGTGCCGAGCTTCGCTTCTATAGCCCTCAGCCTCTTGCCTGTCCAGCTAGGGTTATAGTGAGGGGCTAGTCCTCTGGTAACCATGAGGGTTTGACTCCCCACTCGCATCTATATTGCAGCGTGCCTTGCCAGATGGCAGTAGGTACCATTTTTATGAAGGTCTTTGGTATGACCCAACCGCAAATAGAACTTGCAATTTCCCGATTGAGAGGCGGACATGCTAACCACTAGGGTCAGCTCGCGGTATTTAAGTTGATCAAGAACAGGGAAATATATATTTTTTTAAAATAAAATTTTCTTCAATCTTTTTTTTTTTCAAAAATATCATGGAAAAATCGAATCATGAACCCAATATTCTGAATTAGGGGAATCCTTCTTCTTGAATCTTCAAGACAAAGTGTCACACAGCAACTTTACAAGCCTTGACCATTCCTTTCTGTCATTGGCAATCGTTACCGCTTCTTCAAATGTAATGGAACATCCTTCTAGGTCTCTGATAACACTGTCTCTCCATCTCATTCTTTGTCAACCAGGCCTTCATGTTCCTAATGGATTCCAAAAGAGGAGTCTACAGGTAATTCGATAAGGTGCTATCCTTACTACGTGGCCAAACAATGTTAGTCGTTTCTTTTTATCACTGGAGGCTGGTTGGTGCGTTGGTCTAATTCCTTATTTGAGATGTGGTCCATCCAACTGATATTGAGAATTCTTCTAAGGCAACAATTATAAAACGACGAAAGATGCTGCTCTTCCATGATGGTTGTGTTCCAGGTTTCTGCACCGTATACAACCCTGATTCCAAAAAAGTTGGGACAAAGTACAAATTGTAAATAAAAACGGAATACAATGATCTGGAAGTTTCAAAATTCCATATTTTATTCAGAATAGAACATGGATGACATATCAAACGTTTAAACTGAGAAAATGTAGCTATCATTTTAAAGAGAAAAATTAGGTGATTTTAAATTTCATGACAACAACACATCTCAAAAACGTTGGGACAAGGCCATGTGTGAGACATCCCCTTTTCTCTTTACAACAGTCTGTAAACATCTGGGGACTGAGGAGACAAGTTGCTCAAGTTTAGGGATAGGAATGTTAACCCATTCTTGACTAATGTAGGATTCTAGTTGCTCAACTGTCTTGGGTCTTTTTTGTCGTATCTTCCATTTTATGATGCGCCAAATGTTTTGTATGGGTGAAAGATCTGGACTGCAGGCTGGCCAGTTCAGTACCCGGACCCTTCTTCTACGCAGCCATGATGCTGTAATTGATGCAGTATGTGGTTTGGCATTGTCATGTTGGAAAATGCAAGGTCTTCCCTGAAAGAGACATCGTCTGGATGGGAGCATATGTTGCTCTAGAACCTGGATATACCTTTCAGCATTGATGGTGTCTTTCCAGATGTGCAAGCTGCCTATGCCACACGCACTAATGCAACCCTATACCATCAGAGATGCAGGCTTCTGAACTGAGCACTGATAACAACTTGGGTCATCTTTCTCCTCTTTAGTCCGAATGATACAGCGTCCCTGATTTCCATAAAGAACTTCAAATTTTGATTCGTCTGACCACAGAACAGTTTTCCACTTTGCCACAGTCCATTTTAAATGAGCCTTGGCCCAGAGAAAACGTCTGTGCTTCTGGATCATGTTTAGATACGGCTTCTTCTTTGAACTATAGAGTTTTAGCTGGCAACGGCGGATGGCACGGTGAATTGTGTTCACAGATAATGTTCTCTAGAAATATTCCTGAGCCCATTTTGTGATTTCCAATACAGAAGCATGCCTGTATGTGATGCAGTGCCGTCTAAGGGCCCGAAGATCACGGGCACCCAGTATGGTTTTCCGGCCTTGACCCTTACGCACAGAGATTCTTCCAGATTCTCTGAATCTTTTGATGATATTATGCACTGTAGATGATGATATGTTCAAACTCTTTGCAATTTTACACTGTCGAACTCCTTTCTGATATTGCTCCACTATTTGTCGGCGCAGAATTAGGGGGATTGGTGATCCTCTTCCCATCTTTACTTCTGAGAGCTGCTGCCACTCCAAGATGCTCTTTTTATACCCAGTCATGTTCATGACCTATTGCCAATTGACCTAATGAGTTGCAATTTGGTCCTCCAGCTGTTCCTTTTTTGTACCTTTAACTTTTCCAGCCTCTTATTGCCCCGTCCCAACTTTTTTGAGATGTGTTGCTGACATGAAATTTCAAATGAGCCAATATTTGGCATGAAATTTCAAAATGTCTCACTTTCGACATTTGATATGTTGTCTATGTTCTATTGTGAATACAATATCAGTTTTTGAGATTTGTAAATTATTGCATTACGTTTTTATTTACAATTTGTACTTTGTCCCAACTTTTTTGGAACCGGGGTTGTAATTGTGATGTTGCAAACTGTAATCTAGTTTCATCTTCCTTGAGGAGGGCAATATCATCAGCATAGTCAAGATCATAGTCTTTCTGTTGATACCTGGAGCTTGTTCATCTTTCAGTTATGATATTCAAATCATTCTTATCCAGAGCCTCCCTTAATACCCAATCAATGATCATTCCAAATAGCAGAGGGGACCATATACAGCCTGGCCTTAGTCCAGTTGTTACAGGAAACCAGAAAGTCATTGCTCCGTCAACCTTGACGCAACATTCTGATCCCATTTACGTCCATCCATCCATCCATCCATCCATCCATCCATCCATCCATCCATCCATCCATCCATCACCTGTAGCCGCTTATCCTGTCCTACAGGGTCGCAGGTGAGCTGGAGCCTATCCCAGATGACTATGGGTGAGAGGCAGGGTACACCCTGGACAAGTCGCCAGGTCATCACAGGGCTGACACATAGAGACAAACAACCATTCACACTCACATTCACACCTACGGTCAATTTAGAGTCACCAGTTAGCCTAACTTGCATGTCTTTGGACCGTGGGGGAAACTGGAGCACCCGGAGGAAACCCACGCAGACACGGGGAGAACATGCAAACTCCACACAGAAAGGCCCTCGCCGGCCATTGAGCTCGAACCCAGGACCTTCTTGCTGTGAGGCAACAGTGCATTTCTGCTTGCATGGTGCTTAGCTTGGACATTTATGCCAGTTTTTTACATAACACACAATTTTTTTGCTTGGAATGCAGCCTGATGACAGCTTTGTACATCTGGTCTTCAGTATGCACCTTCTTCAAGTTATTACTCTCAGTAATATGGGTCAGCAATGCTAATGTTGAGTTGGCACAACTCTGCTTTGCATGGCCAGGGTGAGAACATGAACTCCGTTGTGAAAGGAATGACTTGAACGAAGCTAATGTGACTTAGCATTGTTCCGGCATCTGCTTGCCACACTCATCTGAGTGAAACAGACAACTTTCTTACCCTCAGTCTTTCTCACTATTAAACTCACTTCTCACACTCCAGGAGTTGTCTTTATTCCAGCCGTACATCAGCCGTGTGCTTGTTTCTCTCACACATGGTCTTATGATGGAAATTAAACTCAGCTTCATATGCAGTGAAGCAGCTAATTTCCAACTGTTGGATAGTTAAATACATGGATGCATGAAAAGCAAAACTTGAAGTGATGTCCAGCTGATCACTGGTGTAACCAGAGGCAATTCTAGAGTCTGTTGTGGCCCCAAGCAAAAATTTCCAGGGGGCCCTTCTGACCAGTGTTCATCCCCAGTTGCCTGCCTTGCCTGTTCACAAGCTGCGCGTCTGGGTGTAACTTACTTCCCAGTATAAAATCCTTAATCAATGTCAAATTATGCTGAAACAAGATCTGGAGTTCTGTTATATAATAAAAAATAGCCTCAGTGAGGTTGTCGCTCATACCGGCCACTGTTGTTGGGTGTGAGTTTGAAATCCGATCAATCCTGTAGGAGGAGTAGTGATTTTCGTGAAACTGCATATGACCCCTGTGTAGCTGCATCCATGGCAGGTGGCACACCTGGTGAACAATTTTTGTTGGACTATGTCTTTCGAGTCTTCTGGGTGAGTTTCAGTGAAAACGCCCCAGCAGTTTATGAAGAGTAGCATTTAATGTGACAAGTCACCCAAAAATTTCAGAGGCCCATAAAATCGTAAATATGACAGGTGGTGCCACCGGTTTGACAACTTTTATTTACACCCACCTGGGGAACATTGTATGTGAGTTTGATCGAAATCCGATGAATCCGGTAGGAGGAGTAGCAATTTTCGTGAAATTGCACGTGACCCCTGTGTAGCCTTATCCATGTCAGGTGGCGCCACCTGGTGAACAATTCTTGTTGGAATATGTCTTTAGAGTCTTCTGGGTGAGTTTCAGTGAAAACATCCGAGCAGTTTACGAACAGTAGTGTTTGGTGTGACGAGTCACCCAAAAATTTCAAATGCCCATAAAATGTTAAATATGACAGGTGGTGCCACCGTCCAGACAATTTTTATACATACCAACCTGGGGAACATTCCCTGTGAGTTTGATCAAAATCTACTCACTCCTGTAGGAGGAGTAGCAATTTTCGTGAAACTGCAAATGACCCCTGTGTAGCCGCATCCATGGCAGGTGGCACCACCTGTTGAACAACTCTTGTTGGAATATATCTTTAGAGTCTTCTTGGTGAGGTTCAGTGAAAATGTCCCAGCAATTTACGAACAGTAGTGTTTAGTGTTTGGTGTGACGAGTCACCCAAAATTTTTAAACGCCCATAAAAGGTTAAATATGAAAGCTGGCACCACTGTCTTGACAACTTTTATACATAACCTGGGGAACATTCCATATGAGTTTGATCAAAATCTAATCACTCCTGTAGGAGCAGTAGTGATTTTCGTGAAACTACAAATGGCCCCTGTGTAGCCGCATCCATGGTAGGTGGCACCACCTGGTGAACAACTCTTGTTGGAATATGTCTTTAAAGTCTTTTGGGTGAGTTTCACTGAAAATGTCCCAGCAGTTTACGAACAGTAGTATTTGGTACTTGGTGTGACGAGTCACCCAAAATTTTCAAACGCACACAAAACGTTAAATATGAAAGATGGCACCAGCGTCTTGACAAATTTTATACATAACAACCTGGGGAACATTCCATATGAGTTTGATCAAAATCTAATCACTCCTGTAGGAGGAGTAGTGATTTTTGTGAAATTGCACGTAATCCCTGTGTAGCCTCATCCATGGCAGGTGGCGCCACCTGGTGAACAACTCTTGTTGGAATATGTCTTTAGAGTCTTCTGAGTGAGTTTCAGTGAAAACGTCCCAGCAGTTTACAAAAAGTAGCATTTAATGTGACGAGTCATCCAAAAATTTAAGACATCCATATAATTGGAAATATAACAGGTGGCGCCACCTTCTTGACAACTTTTATGCACACCCACCTAGGGTTGGGCGGTATTACGGTAAGAAGGTATCCCGAGGTATCCAAAAGTACCAACGGTATCGGTCTCATTACCGTCATTTTAAAAAAATATATAATATCTAAATAAATATGGAGTACATGAGGTCATAATATAAAATAATAAATTGAAGATCATCCCGAATAACTGTGTGATCGTATTTTCACTAATTCTATCAATTTCCTAAAGAAGTTCTCATCGCGTGCAGGGTTGTTTATGTCGTTACCATGGCAACCCTGTGTGACATTTGGAGTCTGACAGAAAGCTTCGCAAGAGACTGAGACCGGGGGTGTCATGGCTCAGATGGTTAAGGCACTATACCATAAATCCGGGGACCCGGGTTTGATTCCGACCCGAGGTTATTTCCTGATCCTGTCTCTCTCTCCCCCGCTCATTTCCTGTCTCTCTATACTGTCCTATCTAAAAAAAAAAAAAAAGAGATAACAAGTTAGTGGCAAAAAAAAATACAACATCGGCAGTGTGGCAGTATTTTGGTTTCAAACCAAATGAAAAATCTAATATGTCCCCTAAGGCACACCATAGCCTGGGGTACTCCACTTCCACGAGATCTCTCCAATGAGTTGTGTTTTGAATAGGTTACATGAGTAACAACAAGGTAAAATAATATAACGTATGACATTTGGGATGTGGGTAATAAACGTTTGAAATGTCATCTACTGAAGAAACGGAAGAAAACATCGTAGCGTAAACTGTTCGGTTTCTGGTGGGAATTAGCAATGCGCTTGCTATCTTTGTTGGGTGTGTTAAACCGTATGGATTTAAGTGGAATAATTGTAAGGAGTTATGTGATCAAGACAACGTTTTAAGCAAGGTAAGGCCATTTGATTATTAATTTCCCCGCCATGGCATGACGTGGGCCCATATGATTTTGCCTTGTGCAGCTATCACGCATTTGAATTAGGTTCGCCTCATTTGCGCTGAAGAATATGGTTTATCGCGCAGTCTAAACGGACTTGGGTGTTGGTTGATTCTTTTTCTTTTTTTTATTTCCCATGCTTGAAAGGGTATGATCCTGCTCATCGTGTACTTTTTTTTGATGGAGCAGGTGAAATAGTGCTGCAAATGCGTTTCAACGCAGACATGTGTAAACGACAGTTGAATGCTATTTTCAAGATGAAGGAAGAGTTGCGTGATGCTTTGAAATATCTCTTAATCCATTCATCAATGCACAAAATTCGCTTTGCTGCTTAATCCATACCACAATGCACACAATTCGCTATGCTGCTTTTAAATAGTACATTTGAGGCATAGGCGCACGTTACACAGTAGGCCGAAACAAAATATTATTTTTTTTCTCGGTAATACCGTATACCCCGGGAAAACACAGAGACAGTTTAAAGGTATCAAAATTTGGATACCGCCCAACCCTACACCCACCTGGGGAACATTGTATGTGAGTTTGATCAAAATCCGGTCAATCCTGTAGGAAGAGTAGCGATTTTTGTAAATTATGGACCGACGGACGACACGTGATCGCATAAACTCATCCTGCCTGGCCTATGGCTGGATGAGCTAAAACCAGATATTAAATAAAATATAAAACCTACTAATATATGCCAAGAGTTTTGAGCGTTAACCTACACTGGTACTGGATAGTTTTACCGAAGCAACAATTTTTTATTATTTTAAGAAGTCCAAGCCGCTTTCTAAATAAAGTGGACGCTTTATTTATTGAACATTGTGAAACTATTGCTGTGTCCATAGCTTCCAGGATCTTTCACCTCCTTGAGACTGGGGACTCATTGGCTCATGATCCATTTGGTGTCCTGGGACTTCATGATTTACACACTAGTACTATGCACCCAGTGTCCTCGCTTATCCTTTTCACCTTTTGCCCTATTCTCTCACCCAGTGACCTCTGACACGGTGTAAACAGAGTTGGAATCTTGTTGGCACACACTCGCATGGAACAACCGGCTCGGGTACAGCTTTCGGAGCATGCTGTCTGTGCCGCCTATGCTGTGCCAACTGTGGGGTCTGTGTCAGTTTGTTCAGCGGTGATTACAGATAGGCTATATAAACAAAAACGTGGTGTTTTTGAATGATGTCATCAGTCCCTTAACGATGTGGAATCCCTTACTGATCTCAAAGTAAAAGGTAAACCCAAACTTTTGACACTAATTCTTGGAAGTATCACATGTCCTGTCTAAAAATAAACACCCATTTCTCTTGAAGGTCAAAGGGAAGCATGAGAGAGAGAGAGAGAGAGAGCAAATTGCAGTTTCTCAGCCAATATTAAACCAGTCTTTGAAGGCGAGAACATAACGAGATTCCTCTCCGGGATTTAATTTTCCTCATTATAGACCCTCAAAACGTCCCACAATGCTTTGAGTCTGGTAATGAGTGATTATGGCTATTAAGTGTGAAGCTGCTGGATGAGGGAGATTCAGAGGAGGAAAATTCAGCTTGTGTGTAAAAAATGATGATGCTGAGTGTTGGATTAGGGCCCGGTCCCACAACACTGATAACTATACCTATACCATAACTACAACTATGATGCCTGAGTTTAGTTCCAGTCTGGAGCAGTCACACCACAACTATAATCCCGACTATAATATCACTTGGTCCTGACACTCAGGGAAATGAATGCATGCAACTTAGGAATAGTCATGGAAGTTTTTTCCAAGTAGTAGCACATTATTCTGGATCATACTGTACAGCTTGGGCTTCAAATCAAGCCATGAACACACTCCGGTGGTTGATATAATACAGATAGATCACGGACTACGGAAATATAATAAAAAAGGATACAAAATACGGAGTGATTACGGATTTTAATACGGACGCATCACGGACGCTAATAATTTATGGATTCGTCACGGACGTTTCAGTATATTACAGATTGGTTACTGAGTTCATACGGATGATGCATCACAGATAAAAAAAATTAAGAAGTCTAAAACAATTAAATGTTTGGACTGCCGAAGTTCATAATTAAAATACCTTACCTGCATTTCTATGTTTACTTTATTAATTGACTATTGATATTTCACGGAAAATCACATATCCGTACTTTGTATTATATTTTTTATTTTCCATGAATCCGTATTCCCATGACTTCATGATGCAACAAGGATGTACAAAGATCTCATCTCATCTCATTATCTCTAGCCGCTTTATCCTTCTACAGGGTCGCAGGCAAGCTGGAGCCTATCCCAGCTGACTACGGGCGAAAGGCAGGGTACACCCTGGACAAGTCGCCAGGTCATCGCAGGGCTGACACATAGACACAGACAACCATTCACACTCACATTCACACCTACGGTCAATTTAGAGTCACCGGTTGACCTAACCTGCATGTCTTTGGACTGTGGGGGAAACCGGAGCACCCGGAGGAAACCCACGCGGACACGGGGAGAACATGCAAACTCCACACAGAAAGGCCCTCGCCGGCCCCGGGGCTCGAACCCAGGACCTTCTTGCTGTGAGGCGACAGCGCTAACCACTACACCACCGTGCCGCCGGATGTACAAAGATGTACAGGAAAAATAGCACATGCTCAAACAACGTCACATGGAAATAATTAGCTGATTGGTTAGATGTTTTATCGGATCAGGTCCAGGCCTGGAAAAATCACTCCAGAAGCAATCTCACCGATACGGATAAACCCAGGCCTGGGCTATAGGGATCGTTATTGGTCTGGTGTGAGCACCAACCACATAAACTGCAGGGGACCGATTTATTTATAATTGTCAGTATTGTGGGACCGGGCCTTTAATCTACTCAAAAAACACATTGATCACATGCATGTGTGTTTTTTTTTTTTCTTCCCCACCTTCTTGTCCATGGAGGTGACATCAATCTGCTGCTATCCTAAAAATCAATATATATATCGGCTTATTTTTTGTAAATTTGTCTGATTTGGGGGGGCGTCGTGGCTCAGGTGGATGGGGTGCCATGCCATGGGTCTGGGGACCCGGGTTCGATTCTGGCCCGAGGTCATTTCCCGATCCCTCCCCGTCTCTCTCTCCTGCTCGTTTCCTGTCTCTACACTGTCCTATCTAATAATAAAGGTGAAAAAAGCCCAAAAAAAATCTTTAAAAAAAAAATTTGTCTGATTTGGAGAGATATCAGTTGTCAAGGCAGAATAGAATTCAGCTTTTCAGTCATTGACCCCCATCAGTAAATACAGAAAAACATTCTATAAAATCCTGCACTTGCTTTAAGAAAAATTTCATGAGTAAAAATCTATATAACGATATCAGTATTTATCCCACAGCGCTGTTGAATTCTCAAATCTGATTGGTTAGAAGGTGTGGATTAGTTTTTTCTAACAGCGGCTCTGATAGTTGTTCCATTTGTATATGTAATATTTATTATATGGCACGAGCTACTTCCAGTAAAATCGTGTGCTCTGATTGGTTCCTTGGTGAGCAGTATTTTCCCGTAATGCCTGTGGGTGATTCCGGACTTTCTTTCCATGGTGCTGGCTTTCAATGTTGCAAAAAAACAAACAAAAACAAAGTGACAAAAAAAGTTGAATTAGAAATCAAAACGGAATCAAAAATGTCCGAAACACAAAAGACAAACAAGAGTCACCAAGTTATTCAAGAAATGAGCAACAAAGAGCATTCAGAAACCCGCTAACCGCGAACAGAAATTCAGTTTTGAACCCGCTAGCTGTTTATTCTGAGTCAAATATGTTACAAATATAACGTGACTGAAAGCAGCGTGATGACTCATTATATATAATGACCATCTATTTTAATCTTAGAAATAAAAAATCCTTATACAGTGCCTTGCAAAAGTATTCATCCCCCTTGGTGTTTGTCCTGTTTTGTCGCATTACAAGCTGGAATTAAAATGGATTTTTGGAGGTTTAGCACCATTTGATTTACACAACTTTAAAGGTACACATTGTTTTTTATTGTGACACAAACAATAATTATGATGAAAAAACAGAAATCTGGAGTGTGCATAGGTATTCACCTCCCAAAGTCAGTACTTTGTAGAGCCACCTTTTGCTGCAGTTACAGCTGCAAATCTCTTGGGGTATGTTTCTATTAGCTTAGCACATCTAGCCACTGGGATTTTTGCCCATTCCTCAAGGCAAAACTGCTCCAACTCCTTCAAGTTAGATGGGTTGCTTTGGTGTACAGCAATCTTCAAGTTATGCCACAGATTCTCAATTGGATTGAGGTCTGGGCTTTGATTCGGCCATTCCAAGATATTTAAATGTTTCCCTTTAAACCACTACAGTGTAGCTTTAGCAGTATGCTTAGGATTATTGTCCTGCTGGAATATGAACCTTCATCCCAGTCTCAAACCTCTGGCTGACTCAAACAGGTTTTCCTCCAGCATTGCCCTGATTAAGTGTCATCCATCTTTCCTTCAGTCCTGACCAGCTTTCCTGTCCCTGCAGATGAAAAACATCCCCACAGCATGATGCTCCCACCACCATGCTTCACTGTAAGAATGGTGTTCTCAGGGTGTTGGGTTTGCGCCACACATAGCATTTCCCATGATGGCTAAAAAGTTAAAATTTTATCTCATTTGACCAGAGAATCTTCTTCCATGTGTTTGGAGAGTCTGCTGCATGCTGTTGGGCAAAATCCAAACCTGTTTTCTTCAGAAATGGCTTTTTTCTGGCCAAGCTTCCATCAAGCCCCACTCTTTGGGGTAGACAGATTAAAGTGGTCCTATGGTCAGATACTCCCATCTCCACTGTGGATCTTTGCAGCTCCTTCAGTGTTATCTTTGGTGTCTTTGTTGCATCTCTGATTAATCCCCTCCTTGCTCGGTCTGTGAATTTTGGTGGGCGGCCTTCTCTTGTCAGGTTTGTAGTGGTGACATATTCTTTCCATTTTGCTATAATGGATTTAATGGTGCTCTGTGGGATATTCAAAGTTTGGGATATTTTTTTATAACCCAACGCTGATCTATACTTCTCCATAACTTTGTCTCTGACTGTGGCAGCGGGGGCATGGTCAAGCGCCGGTCTGTGACAGGAGGGTGGAGTCAGGGAAGGTAAGTGGCAGAATCACTACACCTGATGTCAATTAACCTGTGTTTGTGTGTGTCTTCCCAGTGACCGCGCCCTACTTAACGAGGGAGAGCGAAAGCAGAGGAGCTCATCCCCGAACCAGACGCCGGTTGTGTGTGTGTGTGTCTGCTTAGTTTGCGAGTTGTTCACTGAAAAGTGTGGCAATAAAACCCCTGTTGCCTAACCTCATCTCTGTCCTGCCGTCCCCTGTGCTCCACCCACCCATACAAACTGTTACACTGACCTGTTTGGAGGCTCCTTGGTTTTCATGTTGCTTGCTTAGTAGTGTAGCAGAGTCAGGCTCCTTCCAGAACAGGTTGATTTATATCGACATCATGTGACACTTTGATTGCACACAGGTGGATCTTAATCAAATAATTATGTACCTTATGAAGTGAATTGGTTGGATCAGCTCTTATTTAGGGGTTTCATATGAAAGGGGGTGAATACGTATGCACACGCCAGCTTTCTGTTTTTTCATCTTAATTATTGTTTGTGTCAGAATAAAACAACAGTGTGCACCTTTAAAGTGGTAGGCGTGTTGTGTAAATCAAATGGTGCTAACCCTCCAAAAATCCATTTTAATTCCAGCTTGTAATGCGACAAAACAGGACAAACACCAAGGGAGATGAATACTTTTGCAAGGCACTGTAATACACTCCTTATTAACCTCGCTTGCTCGGTCTTTACGGGAAAATATCAGACCAAGATCTTTTTTGTACGGACTAACAAATACAGTGGTGCCTGAAAGTCTGTGAACCCTTTAGAATTTTCTATATTTCTGCATAAATATGACCTAAAACATCATCAGATTTTCACACAAGTCCTAAAAGTAGATAAAGAGAACCCAGTTAAACAAATGAGACAAAAATATTATACTTGGTCATTTATGTATTGAGGAAAATGATCCAGTATTACATATCTGTGAGTGGCAAAAGTATGTGAACCTCTAGGATTAGCAGTTAATTTGAAGGTGAAATTAGAGTCAGGTGTTTTCAATCAATGGGATGACAATCAGGTGTGAGTGGGCACCCTGTTTTATTTAAAGAACAGGGATCTATCAAAGTCTGATCTTCACAACACATGTTTGTGGAAGTGTATCATGGCACGAACAAAGGAGATTTCTGAGGACCTCAGAAAAAGCGTTGTTGATGCTCATCAGGCTGGAAAAGGTTACAAAACCATCTCTAAAGAGTTTGGACTCCACCAATCATCAGTCAGACAGATTGTGTACAAATGGAGGAAATTCAAGACCATTGTTACCCTCCCCAGGAGTGGTCGACCAACAAAGATCACTCCAAGAGCAAGGCATGTAATAGTCGGCGAGGTCACAAAGGACCCCAGGGTAACTTCTAAGCAACTGAAGGCCTCTTTCACATTGGCTAATGTTAATGTTCATGAGTCCACCATCAGGAGAACACTGAACAACAATGGTGTGCATGGCAGGTTTGCAAGGAGAAAGCCACTGCTCTCCAAAAAGAGCATTGCTGCTCATCTCCAGTTTGCTAAAGATCACGTGGACAAGCCAGAAAGCTATTGGAAAAATGTTTTGTGGACGGATGAGACCAAAATAGAACTTTTTGGTTTAAATGAGAAGTGTTATGTTTGGAGAAAGGAAAACACTGCATTCCAGCATAAGAACCTTATCCCATCTGTGAAACATGGTGGTGGTAGTATCATGGTTTGGGCCTGTTTTGCTGCATCTGGGCCAGGACGGCTTGCCATCGTTGATGGAACAATGAATTCTGAATTATACCAGCGAATTCTAAAGGAAAATATCAGGACACCTGTCCATGACCTGAATCTCAAGAGAAGGTGGGTCATGCAGCAAGACAACGACCCTAAGCACACAAGTCATTCTACTAAAGAATGGTTAAAGAAGAATAAAGTGAATGTTTTGGAATGGCCAAGTCAAAGTCCTGACCTTAATCCAATGGAAATGTTGTGGAAGGACCTGAAGCGAGCAGTTCATGTGAGGAAACCCACCAACATCCCAGAGTTGAAGCTGTTCTGTACGGAGAAATGGGCTAAAATTCCTCCAAGCCGGTGTGCAGGACTGATCAACAGTTACTGGAAACGTTTAGTTGCAGTTATTGCTGCACAAGGGGATCACACCAGATACACTTGCCATGATATACTTCCACAAACATGTGTTGTGAAGATCAGACTTTGATAGATCCCTGTTCTTTAAATAAAACAGGGTGCCCACTCACACCTGATTGTCATCCCATTGATTGAAAACACCTGACTCTAATTTCACCTTCAAATTAACTGCTAATCCTAGAGGTTCACATACTTTTGCCACTCACAGATATGTAATATTGGATCATTTTCCTCAATACATAAATGACCAAGTATAATATTTTTGTCTCATTTGTTTAACTGGGTTCTCTTTATCTACTTTTAGGACTTGTGTGAAAATCTGATGATGTTTTAGGTCATATTTATGCAGAAATATAGAAAATTCTAAAGGGTTCACAAACTTTCAAGCACCACTGTAAGTGAGTTACTGTCATTTGTTCATGGTTGCCATGATAGTATCTGTCTAAAGAGCTCTGAAGTGAAGCAACAGCGGCAGCAGCACCAAAACAGGTCAGTGGGTCCAAATGCCATTATTTGAGAGAGTGTGTGTGTGTGTGTGAGTGAATGACTTGTTGCTAAGTAACCATGCTGCATTTTTGCTTTCCTGTGGTAGTGTTGAGGGTGTTAAGTAGGTGTAGACAGCAATCCTGGCCATTACAGAGCGAGCAGGTTACTTACTGTTCACGAATATAATATACATGCATGCAAATTCTTTAATCTGGAAAGGAAACGTGAGTAGAGTGCAAATGTGCCGCTTGTAGAGCGGCTCATTGTGGCAAAGTTCTGCCACTGGAAGGCGTCCATTTGAGCCTGTTGTAATGCGGTTAGGCTGCAGTTTTGCAGCATGCTGTCTCAAACCAGCCACAGTTTTATTTTATCATATCTATGATGGCAAAAAATCCCCTCCATTGAGCCAACATTACTAGTCACAAAGCACAGTGTAACATGAAGTTTTATTTTCTGAGCGTTCACTTGTGTACACCCTTCTTTATCGACAAATAAAGGAAGTGACAAATAATCCAGTATGGTATCTCATAGCTGAAGACTTTGATCCCTGTGATTGCAGTTGTTATTTTTTTTTATAACCCTACAGAGTATCTGGCAAATGGTAATTATAATTGCGATACAAAAATCTTCCAATGATTAACTATACCATTGTCCAAACAAACAAACTGACATGTCTTTCTTTGTTTTGAAGGTTTTGTCCAATGCACGCCTCTTCCTGGAGAACCTCATAAAGTAAGTGCATGGTACTTGGTCCCTTTGAGTATTTTGTTCAGGGATCCCAGACGTCCGCTATTTAGCAGAATTCCGCTATTTTTCTAGCCAAAGTGGTGGTGTTTTTTTTTTTTTTAAATCTCTTGTATATCCGTTAAAAATATGTTTAAATAAAATGACCAGCAGAATACGTTCTGATTTGGTTTGCTTGTTTAGCGAGGTTTTTGTCAGCTTCGTTTGTTCTCGTTGACATTCGGGAACACTCGGAAGTTAAATTGATATCAATACCGCGAGACTGTACGCGATAGAACGAGAAAACAATATGGCTGCGCCCATTTGCTAGAAAATGTGTTTTAACTCCGTTCGTGCTTTTGTTTCTAATGCGTTGAACTTAATTCAATATGCAGGGCTGTGAAATTTCCGCGGATTCTGTCGCGAAAAATATCTCATCTCATTATCTCTAGCCGCTTTATCCTTCTACAGGGTCGCAGGCAAGCTGGAGCCTATCCCAGCTGACTACGGGCGAAAGGCGGGGTACACCCTGGACAAGTCGCCAGGTCATCACAGGGCTGACACATAGACACAGACAACCATTCACACTCACATTCACACCTACGGTCAATTTAGAGTCACCAGTTAACCTAACCTGCATGTCTTTGGACTGTGGGGGAAACCGGAGCACCCGGAGGAAACCCACGCGGACACGGGGAGAACATGCAAACTCCACACAGAAAGGCCCTCGCCGGCCACGGGGCTCGAACCCAGGACCTTCTTGCTGTGAGGCGACAGTGCTAACCACTACACCACCATGCCGCCGCGAAAAATATCATCTTCACAAAACGTCTATTTTTGCATTAAAAATCAGTCTAGTCGGTTTTAATCATAGGTTTTAATCGCCTTGCACGAGACCGGCGGCTCAGCCGGACTCGCGGAGTTTTATGCCAGCTGAGCGTGGAACACGTCTTGACTGCGACTCAGGAGCAGTGTTGCCAGATTGGGCGGTTTCAAATGCATTTTGGTGGGTTTTGAACATATTTTGGTCTCCAAGATCAGACATAGTTAAGATGCCATCAAAAAGGAAAGCTAAGGAGGTGTTTGAGAGAGATGCAAAGAGGGCTAGAAAAGAACACAGACAGACTGAAGGAAAAGATGAAAAAGAACAAGTTTGCAAAACTGAAAGAGATGGTGTTAAAGAAAAGAAAATTAAAAGACTTTCATTAGATGCTGTTTGACAGACTATGAAGATTTTGTAAATAGCTTTAATAGAGGAATGCAAATACTATAGAACTAATAACTAATAGCCGTACTGAAAGATGAATTGAAAGAAATAGCTGGGAGTGATGCAAAGAGGAATAGAAGGAGCCAGAAGTAAAAGAAAAGATGTAAATAATAGAAACATTATTTTTTTTTTAAACTTTTGTTCTGTAGACAAGAGACATTGTGACAGATTCTTGGAAAAAGCCAGGATATAATACGAGAATTAAGTGTAATTTGGAAGACAACAGGTATCTCTCACTTAAATATTGAGCATGATTTTTCACAAAGTCATTTTGAAAGGCCCATCAAAGTTCTCTTTTATTAACATTTCTTTAAATTGTTATTTACACATTTTTTTTTACTTTTATTTTGATTAAGAGATAAAATACATAGGCACTTATTAGATATTTCAAGGTATTTTACATGGATCTTTCATTTTAAAAGAGAAAACTGTTGATAGGTATTTTATATGGCAAAATGAAGACCAAGACTAGTCAAATATTTACTTATTGAGATCAATTTTTTACTTGCAGGAAATGCTCAGAATACACCATATAACACCTAAAATGGCTTGGGGTCCGGCTTATGCTGGGGGGCTGTGCCCCCCAGACCCCCCCTTTTCCTCGGATTTCTTATTTACAATTTCACAGCCCTGAATATGTTGTGGGAAAAAAGATATCGTCCATAAAAGAGATAGCGGAACAGTGTCCGGGTTAGAAGTATATTCTTCAAAGCTACATTTTCATCTAATTTTTATAAATAACAATTTTTTTTTTTTGCCACTTATGTCATTGATTACAAAATACGGTATCAAATAGATACACATTATTGTTAAATTCTGTTGCTTTTCTATGTTAAATCTATGTAAAAAATGTGTTCTATAGCATCTTTAAATGTTAAAATCTCAGCAGCTTCAGGGGGCTTGCAGCGCCCTTGACCCCTGCTGATAGTTTCTTACATTCCTCTATTTTTTTCAATTACTGCTGGGATCCCTGTTTGTTTACCGAAGTGATCTTTCACAGTACTGACAATAAGTCAACTTCATGCATTACACTGGAAATGAAACTCAGAAGATAAGAAATCCTGACTCAAATCCTAACAAGTTGCAAGGTTATTGCATTTAAGTTATTCCATGAAATCGAGTCGTACATGAGCTAAAAGCTTATTTTTTTGCAAATTTGATGAATAAAGAATTTACACAAAATGTCTGACAAAATCATTTCCACTTCGAATGTAAATAAACCGGCGAAATGACAGGAGCAATTTGCGAAAAATGCTATAATAATAATTCTTGAAAAGTAAAAAAATATACGTTCTTCCCATCAAATACTTTTTATTCCATTTTTTAAAAATAATTTTTGGGATTTTGTTTTCAGGTGGAGTTTTTATTTTGTCCTCGGTTGGTTCAGCAACAGGCTCTGCCATTTTGTTTTTGTCTCCTCATGGTATATGAGCTCATATTGATTGATTGCTTTATTCCGAACAGTAAAGAAAAAAAATGCAATAATCAAAACATCGTCATGGGCGGCACGGTGGTGTAGTGGTTAGCGCTGTCGCCTCACAGCAAGAAGGTCCGGGTTCGAGCCCCGTGGCTGGCGAGGGCCTTTCTGTGTGGAGTTTGCATTTTCTCCCCGTGTCCGCGTGGGTTTCCTCCGGGTGCTCCGGTTTCCCCCACAGTCCAAAGACATGCAGGTTAGGTTAACTGGTGACTCTAAATTGACCGTAGGTGTGAATGTGAGTGTGAATGGTTGTCTGTGTCTGTGTGTCAGCCCTGTGATGACCTGGCGACTTGTCCAGGGTGTACCCCGCCTTTCGCCCGTAGTCAGCTGGGATAGGCTCCAGCTTGCCTGCGACCCTGTAGAAGGATAAAACGGCTAGAGATAATGAGATGATATATATATATATATATACACAATACTCATTATGATATAAATATATATCCATACGTACCCATACACGCATATATACACTTATATTATCAATAGAATGTTATTGTAATTCCTCCTCCCTATACCTCATAAATATCCTTGTAGTAGAGTAGCCAATCAGAGCGTACGATTGCTCATATCCAGTGAATGTGGATAGAATAATAACCGTTATAGGCTACAGCAGTAGAACATCATCATATCAAACCCCCTGTCGTCTTCTGCTGTTGGAGCTCAATCCAAGTTTCAACATATTCTGTGTTTTGAGATGTTTTTCTGTTTGCCATGGTTATAAAGAGTCATTATTTGAGTTACTGTAGCCTTCCTGTCAGCTTGAAACGGTCTAGCTATTTTCCTCTGACCTCTCTCATTCTCACGACCAAGGCGTGATGAAAATCACTGGATTTTTTTTTTCTTTTTCACAATTTAGAAACGACTGTGCATAAAAATCCCAAGAGATCAGCAGTTTCAAAATTATTCGAACCAGACTATTTGGAATCAACAGCATGATTTTATTCATCTCACTGCTGCTGCTGCTGTTCGTAGCTGATTGGATAATTGCTTGAATGACCAAGTGTTCCTAATAAAGTGGACGGTTTCTGTTTATACAAATGGATGACAAATTAAAGGAAAAAACAACCTTGTAGTTTTGCTTTAAGGACATTTGTGTACCTGTATTTGTGCAAGCGTCGTTCAGTTCCATATTCCCCTGCAAATCCATTCTTCTGATTGATCACCTTTATCCTGTGACGAAATATTTCTATCCCGATGGGCGGGGTCTCATCAAAGATGACCCCGCCCACATCTACAGGGAATAAAATTAAGTAATAAATTAACCAAGTGCATAAAAAAGATGAGTATATGATGTGTATAAAACAGATAAAGATGAAAATATGAAGATAAGAAGTGTATTCACTGGATATGAGCAATTGCGCGCTCTGATTGGCTACTCTACGACAAGGATATCAGCTCATATACCATGAGTAGAGAAAAACAAAATGGCGGAGCATGTTCATGAACCAACCGAGGATGAAATAAAAACTCTACTCGAAAAAAGCCCCCCTAAAAAATACAAAAAAAAAGCAACAAAATATGGAATAAAAATATTTGATGGTAAGAACGTATCTTTTTTTTTATATTTCAAGAATTATTATCACATTTTTCATTAATTGCTCCTGTCATTTTGCCGGTTTGTTTACATTCTAAGCAGAAATGATTGTGTCAGACGTTTTGTCCAAAGTTTTTATTTGTCAAATTTGAAAAAATAAAAATAAAAATGTTCTGTTTCTCAAAATCCAGTGAATGTGGATAGAATAAAACAGTTATTCCACTCAATCTCGTCGTACATGGCTTATAGCCAACTCGGTGCTACGCGCCTTGTCGGCTATCAGCTCATGTATGATTTGATTTCGTGGAATAACTGTTAATTATTCAAAATATTCATATCTGCTTTCATATTTGGACTTAAACTGGAAGGATTGAGGAATAATACCTCTCCTATTCGCTTCATGTTGATGAACTTGGTCTTCGGTGAGCAGGGTTGCCAGGTTCTGCATAAAATATCAACATAATGCAAATACTGAATCAAATCAGAAATGCAAACCACCATGAAACTGATTTCCATGAAAGAACTGAAAACTATCTATCTTTTAATATGCCTAAACATTGAAAGCTATAGTGCTGTGCAAAAGTCTTAGGCCCCTTATTTTTTTCATACAAGCTTTGTTATAGATTTCTGTTTTATGACTTCTACATTGAGTCAAAACGTTACAAAAATATTTTAGAGTTCCAAACGTTTGTTTTACAGCACAAAATTAAATATTACAGAAAAAAAAATGTGTGTATCTGAGCAGCATGTTCCATAAGAGACCACTTTTCAGATGAACAAAGAAAACATCATGAAGGTTGCTTGGTTTTGGTGCAAAATGAAGAAGCGAGTGTGACAAAGTGTCCAGAAGAACTGTGGCTGGTTCTGTAAGATGCTCAGTAAAACCTACAGCTCATTTCCTTATAAAATACCTGAGACTACTATTATTTTTAAAAGCAAAGGGTTGTCTCATGCCAAATATTGATTTTGGCATGTTTACTGTTTATAGTATTTTTTTTTTAATGTTGAAACATTTCATTTCACTATTTCTGAAGCCATTTTTGATCTCCAGCATTTCTTTACATGTGCCTAATACCAGTGCTTAATTTGTGAAGTGGGAGGTCCCGGGCCGGAACACAGGAGGTGGGTGGGTCCAGCGACTCAAAAAAAAAAAAGGCGGGGGGCGGTTTACTGTAACTTTACGCTAGGGATGTCCCGATCCGATCACGTGATCGGAAATCGGGCCCGATCACATGGTTTCAGACTCGATCGGAATCGGGCATTGCCTCCCAATCAGGGATCGGATATATATCTATATAATATATTCTCATTTTTAACACATCAATAGCTATGCGTTGGCACAGAGTGAGACCAGACCTCTTGTCTCAACACAGCAACATCAACGCGTGCGGCATGACATCACTTTGTAGCGGAGACGCTATCGGTTATTGGCTGCCTGTTGCCGGCAAAGTTGAACACGGAAGCAGTTCGAAGCGGAAAGCAAAGCATGAGATCTTTTTTTTTTCGTTGGATGACAAAAGAAACGGGCTCAGACCTGAAAGGGTAGAAATGCTTGTTTTCATCAAGAAAAACGTTCATTTCCTTAATTGAAATTACTGTACACCACTGTGAGATGCGTTCTTAAAAGCAAATTACCGGCACTGTGGCACTTTATTTTTTTTATTTGTTTACATTCCTGCCAGGTATTTTAAGGTTATTTTTTTTATTTGTTATTTATTGTTCAAACTGCCTCACGTAAGTGCTCTGTTTGCTAACGGAGTTGTTGGATGTTAAAATAAGGTGTTAAATAAAAAATGAGGAACATCCTGGATTTGTTTCTTACCTCGTCTTTATTTTTTATGGATTATAAGAAGTATCAGATCGGGACTCGGTATCGGCAGATACTCAAAATCAAATGATCGGTATCGGATCGGAGGGCAAAAAAACCTGATCGGGACATCCCTACTTTACGCACACACGCCTATTGCATGACATGTATTGCAACAGCACCAGTTATCAAATCCTGGACAACAATGGACAACGCTCAGAATGTTCTCCAAACAGGCACTCAAGTTCACGCTCGCTCTCCACACATACGTTAAGGCAGGGGTCGGGAACCTTTTTGGCTGAGAGAGCCATGAAAGCCGCATATTTTCAAATACATTTTCGTGAGAACCATATATAAAAAGTGACGCTGAATACAACTAAAATGCATTTTTACGTATGAGTCTGGTACACTTGCAGCAGGTGCTGGTGCAGTGTCACTGTGTCCAACGTCGTCCATTTTAGGTCGTTTAGGATCCGGCTGTCCTGGGACTTTGAAAAATTTTAGTAAGCTTTCTTGTTTTTTTGCCATTTTTTCCACAGCGCAAGCTAACGGCTACAAAAAACCCGGTGTTCTATTGAGCGGAAGTATACACCCCATGTCCCCCTTCCCCTTTCACATAGATTTTGTGGATGTCATAGGAGAGAAATCAACAACAGATATCAAAATCAAAACCGAACACTAAACAAATTTTTATTTACTTATTTATTTAATTTATTGTTTGATTTTTTTTTTCCCTTTGTGATGGTCACGGAGGTGATCTGATCCATTTAAATAGCTGCCGGAACACCGAATGAAATGAAAATAGCTGCCGGATCCGACGACGGAGGTTCCGGATCTTGTTCCGTCATGTTCCGGCTCAAATTAAGCCCTGCCTAATACTTTTGCACAGAACTGTAGTTGAACAAGTCTTTTTGTTTGGATTTTTGAGTTGAAGTTCAGGAGGGAATTATTTCTGAAACATGGCAACCCCACAAGCTTTTAGTCGTCCTGTGTGTTCCCAGTCTCGATGTATACCAAGTCTAAAGCTTTCTGTAAAGCCTTAATAAAAAAAATAATAATAATTAAAAAAGAGTACTTTGTTCGTATCTTTGTTAGGACAAATTGTCTCTTCAGTTGAGAACAGACTGCTTCATTGTCTTGATCATGATGTTTATTCTCTAATCATGTGTACAGATATGGGATACTGGTGGACCCCATCCAGGTGGTCTCTCTCTTCTTAAAGAACCCATACAGCTGGCCTGCTGCATGCCTTATCATTGGTAATTTACAGTTTTTAGTTCACAATTTCGCATGCTACAGTTTACACACCTTCTTTATGCACAAAATCTGTCCATATTATACTTTTCTGTTATTATATAGTTCACATTTCTTCTCATTTAATGCACATGTCTGTTACAAAAAAGCCATAATTTTATTCCCTCTTTGGCACAAAACCGTTTCATTAATTTGCACTAGCAGCACTGGTGCAAATTGTTACTCTCACTCAGGAGCTTTCTACTTTTATTATTATTATTACCCTAACATTTTTAGGACGCTATTTCTCCCTCAGTTTTCCACCAATCATCATCAAATTTCACATGAAGAATACCTCTGGGCTGAATTACATTGCTATGACTTTTGGTGCTGATCTGGATCACTGAACCAGAATGATCCATGAAAAATGTGATTTTTTTCAATCACTTATTTCTCCCTCAGTTTTCAGCCAATCATCACCAAATTTCACATGCAGAATCCCTCTGGGCTGAATCAAGTTGTTTTTACAGGCATTTACAGTGGTGCTTGAAAGTTTGTGAACCCTTTAGAATTTTCTATATTTCTGCATAAATATGACCTAAAACATCATCAGATTTTCACACAAGTCTTAAAAGTAGATAAAGAGAACCCAGTTAAACAAATGAGACAAAAATATTATACTTGGTCATTTATTTATTAAGGAAAATAATCCAATATTACATATCTGTGAGTGGCAAAAGTATGTGAACCTCTAGGATTAGCAGTTAATTTGAAGGTGAAATTAAAGTCTATCAAAGTCTGATCTTCACAACACATGTTTGTGGAAGTGTATCATGGCACGAACAAAGGAGATTTCTGAGGACCTCAGAAAAAGTGTTGTTGGTACTCATCCGGCTGGAAAAGGTTACAAAACTCTAAAGAGTTTGGACTCCACCAATCCACAGTCAGACAGATTGTGTACAAATGGAGGAAATTCAAGACCATTGTTACCCTCCCCAGGAGTGGTCGACCTACAAAGATCACTCCAAGAGCAAGGCGTGCAATAGTCGGCGAGGTCACAAAGGACCCCAGGGTAACTTCTAAGCAACTGAAGGCCTCTCTCACATTGGCTAATGTTAATGTTCATGAGTCCACCATCAGGAGAACACTGAACAACAATGGTGTGCATGGCAGGGTTGCAAGGAGAAAGCCACTGCTCTCCAAAAAGCACATTGCTGCTCATCTGCAGTTTGCTAAAGATCACGTGGACAAGCCAGAAGGCTATTGGAAAAATGTTTTGTGGACAGATGAGACCAAAATAGAACTTTTTGGTTTAAATGAGAAGCGTTATGTTTGGAGAAAGGAAAAGACTGCATTCCAGCATAAGAACCTTATCCTATTTGTGAAACATGGTGGTGGTAGTATCATGGTTTGGGCCTGTTTTGCTGCATCTGGGCCAGGACGGCTTGCCATCATTGATGGAACAATGAATTCTGAATTATACCAGCGAATTCTGAAGGAAAATGTCAGGACATCTGTTCATGAACTGAATCTCAAGAGAAGATTGCTGCACAAGGGGGTCACACCAGATACTTAACACAAAGGTTCACATACTTTTGCCACTCACAGATATGTAATATTGGATCATTTTCCTCAATAAATAAATTACCAAGTCTAATATTTTTGTCTCATTTGTTTAACTGGGTTCTCTTTATCTACTTTTAGGACTTGTGTGAAAATCTGATGATGTTTTAGGTCATATTTATGCAGAAATATAGAAAATTCTAAAGGGTTCATGAATTTTCAAGCACCACTATATATTTGGCTTGTTTCCTTAATCAGGCACTGTCCAGATTTCACTCATATATTCTTATTTAGACAATCAAACTGATCATGAGCTGCAGGTTCCTAATTAAAGCTCATGATTTTAAGTGTTTCCACACTCGAGGTTTCCTGCTGTTGTATTGATGTTGCGAGAGTCTGAATTGTGGATTTGTTCTTTCAGTTTCGAACGTGTTCATCATGGCAGCTCTGTACACGGAAAGACAGCTGGCGATGGTGAGAGTCACACTGCAGTCATCTGTAAATCTGCATCAATCTGCTAACAGCATTCAGAACTAAAGTCAGTGATAATTATCCGGTTTGAATAACCGTATGTTATTCAAACTGGATTATATATATATATATATATATATATATATATATATATATATATATATATATATATATATATATAAATTTTTTTGCTGCTTTCTTTCAGGGCAGAATCTCAGAGAGCACTGGGACTTTCCTTTACTGCATCAATCTTATTGCTGTTTTGTGCTTTCCTTCAGTCACCGTCCTCACACTGACCTCCATCACCCCAGGTAATGGTTCCATTGTATGAGTTCACAAGGCTTCTGGACGTTTCCTCAACTGTCGAGTGTCATAAAGTGTGTCATGATGAGAACTGCCTGCTTTTCACTGTCCTCATTAACAGCACTCGTTTTATTCCCACAGCATTTTGGGTTGTGATGAAAAGTTACACCAAATCTGATTCATTTGTCCAAATGGAATGCAGATTGGTGTCCTCAAGTATATATATGTATGTATGTATGTATGTATGTATGTATGTGTGTGTGTGTGTGTGTGGACCATCTTATCCTAATTTTCAGAGCTGTAGCAAATAATCTGTGTTCAAATCACCTTAATTTCTTTTCTTTTTTTCTTTCTTTCTTTTCATATATAATATACTACCGTTCAAAAGTTTGGGGTCACCCAGACAATTTTGTGTTTTCCATGAAAAGTCACACTTTTATTTACCACCATAAGTTGTAAAATGAATAGAAAATATAGTCAAGACATTTTTCTGGCAATTTTGAGCATTTAATCGACCCCACAAATGTGATGCTCCAGAAACTTAGGCCAAGTTTACATTAGACCGTATCTGTCTCGTTTTCTTCGCGGATGCACTGTCCGTTTACATTAAAATGCCTGGAAACGCCGGGAAACGGGAATCCGCCAGGGTCCACGTATTCAATCCAGATCGTGTCAGCTCCGGTGCTGTGTAAACATTGAGAATACGCGGATACGCTGTGCTGAGCTCTAGCTGGCGTCGTCATTGGACAACGTCACTGTGACATCCACCTTCCTGATTCGCTGGCGTTGGTCATGTGACGCGACTGCTGAAAAACGGCGCTGACTTCCGCCTTGTATCACCTTTCATTAAAGAGTATAAAAGTATGAAAATACTGCAAATACTGATGCAAATCCTGCCCATTGTGTAGTTATGATTGTCTTTAGGCTTGCCATCCTTCCACTTGCAAGTGGTAAGTGATATGCGCTGGGATCACACACACAGCGGCTCAGTCCCGAATCACTGCTTGTGCACTTCACTCGCGCGCTCTGTGAGCTGCGCAGGGCCGGAGTGCGCACCCTCCAGAGGGCACTCGCTGTTCAGGGCGGAGTGATTTGGAGCGCAGGATGCCTGCGGAGCCGAGCGTATCCGTGTATTGGCGTTGCTGTGTGCACGCGAATCATGTATTGGCGTTGATGTGTGCACGCTAATCGTTTTAAAAACGTTAATCTGATGATCCGCTGATACGGTCTAATGTAAAGCCCACCTCAATCTGCTCAAAGGAAGGTCAGTTTTATAGCTTCTCTAAAGAGCTAAACTGTTTTCAGCTGTGCTAACATGATTGTACAAGGGTTTTCTAATCCTCCATTAGCCTTCTGAGGCAATGAGCAAACACATTGTACCATTAGAACACTGGAGTGAGAGTTGCTGGAAATGGGCCTCTATACACCTATGGAGATATTGCACCAAAAACCACACATTTGCAGCTAGAATAGTCATTTACCACATTAGCAATGTATAGCGTGGATTTCTGATTAGTTTAAAGTGATCTTCATTGAAAAGAACAGTGTTTTTCTTTCAAAAATAAGGACATTTCAAAGTGACCCCAAACTTTTGAACGGTAGTGTGTGTGTTTATATATATATATATATATATATATATATATATATATATATATATATATATATATATATATCAGGGCTTTACATTAGCACCCACCCACCTGCCTAATGCGGGTAAAATTCGGCTTTGGCGGGTAATGACTTTAGTCCCACTAGCCACTTTGGCGGGTGGTTTATTCTGTGGTATGACAATATATTTTAATTGTAGTTTTCTCTGAAGGCATCTGATGTAATAAACGCATTGCAATGTAATATTACACACCTACAACTCCCATGAGCACCTGCATAAACATTCTGACAACGTTAGAATTGTTTAGAACATTCGTTAACGTCTCAGATAAAGTCAGTGATGCGGTAACCTGCAGTTAATGAACGAAGCAACAAAGTTGCTGACGACTGACAAGCGCACTATGTGGCGGCATATAGCTGGAGTTTCAAACCCTGCTGCTCAGGAAAAAAGGGGCAGAGATGATCAGGGCCGGAGGCAGCATTTTAAAATCACTGAGGTCCTTGACGCACAAAGCGCGCGCCGGTATAAAAATTTTCGACATATTTAAATGATAGGGGTGAATTACACATCACACAAGAGCTCTATTCCTGAAATTACTTTTAATGGTGTTTGAACTGAATATCATCAGTTTTGAAAAAAAATCATGTATGTGGCAAGAGTAAGAATAATTTAAGCTTGTTTAATGGTTTGATCTGGCCCAAGCAATGGGGACAAAAGATACCCTAACCATGTAGCCTATGGAACTAAGATACATTAACAATCTGGCATCCGTTACACCGACACACAAAAAAAAATTCTGGGGGAAAAAAATCAGTATACACCACCATGTTTTAGGCAAAGCTATCCAAGGCAAACATAAGTTTAAACTTTCCACTCTATTGCTTTGGCTTATCGAATGATTTATTTTTAAAATCCCAAACAAGGTAGGCTACAACTGCGCTGCTTCGAAAATGTAAATTTAACAGCTTGATGAAAGTGCACTGAGGGTTACCATAGAAACCCCGTGTCTCCTGCACTGCGTTCCTCCCCCGAGTCGCGCGCTCATTCGTTTTTGTGTTCTTGGTCTCAGAGCCGAGGGCACGAAACAGACACAGAAGACAGAATCAACGTTTAACATAATTAACAATGCACTTTTTACGGAGATGTTTTAATGTTCTTTATTTTTTTTATCCAGTTGAATATTTAGCATACAAATGTATTTTCAGCTCTTAAAAATGACCGAGGTCTGGACTGTGGGGGCCTCAGAGCTGGCTGCGGCCATGGAGATGAACAAGACACTAATAGGAAGATAAAACAGTTCAATGAATGACAAATGGAAGTTCGGGCGAGATCGGCTAGTTCATAGCAAAACCGAAAATACCATGTACTGCGAAGACTGTAGAAAGTCTGGCAAAGACAGGCACCAGTAATTTTAAACTCGAAACTATAAAGGACCACGAAAAGTCAAATGCACACATCGGTACTATAACATCAAAACCGGCGAAGATGGCTGGTTCACTACAGGACAGCATTGCTTTCAAGTCCCTGGCTGTCATGAAGTTGGCTGGGCTGGAAAGGATGGAGCTGCTGTTTAGAAACGTTCACGCGATTGTAAAGAAGTTGCTCTCGCCCCAGCTATCAACTTATGGCCTGCTGAAAGCCTCAGGTCACGAAGACCATTTTTCATGGACCATTCAGACTCATCTGATGATTAGATTAGATTAGATAAAACTTTATTGATCCCTTTGGGCGGGTTCCCTCAGGAAATTAAGAAAATGCAAGCAGTTGTTGTTTTGGAGAATGTGGGCATCGATCCCACTACCTCTTACATACTAAGCAAGCGCTCTACCACTTGAGCTAATTCCCCTGAATGCAATGAGGACATTTAATGTCTCTCTCTACACATGTTTACACACACACTATTAATAGATAATACACAATGTGCAGGCGGCACGGTGGTGTAGTGGTTAGCGCTGTCGCCTCACAGCAAGAAGGTCCGGGTTCGAGCCCCGTGGCCGGCGAGGGCCTTTCTGTGCGGAGTTTGCATGTTCTCCCCGTGTCCGCATGGGTTTCCTCCGGGTGCTCCGGTTTCCCCCACAGTCCAAAGACATGCAGGTTAGGTTAACTGGTGACTCTAAATTGACCGTAGGTGTGAATGTGAGTGTGAATGGTTGTCTGTGTCTATGTGTCAGCCCTGTGATGACCTGGCGACTTGTCCAGGGTGTACCCCGCCTTTCGCCCGTAGTCAGCTGGGATAGGCTCCAGCTTGCCTGCGACCCTGTAGAACAGGATAAAGCGGCTACAGATAATGAGATGAGATGAGACATAATGTGCATAATAATACTTGATAATACACATAATACTTGCATATCAAAACATCAAATGTTTTTCAATGATAAATGTTTTGAATTGGACTTTTAATATTAGAATCAGTTCCGTTGTACTGAATGTTATTTTTCATATTATACGATATTTCATATTGTAAGAGGCTTGAATTTGAGTTCAATAAACAGAATACTCTGTTTATATTTTCGTCTGAATTAGTTGCATGTTTTCCTATAGGGAGCTACCTTAACAGCGCTGAATACTTGAGTGCTACTGTAGAGATGCATTATACGCTGCCATTCATAATTAAATCTAGATCTTCCGAACTTAAACATATCATGGTGAAGAAAAAAACTGCGATTTCCTGGCAACAAAATTGTGGCTAGTGAAAAGGCTGAATGGCTAGTGACTCGGGAAAACCACTAGCCACAGTGGCCGGTGAGCAAAAAAGTTAATGTAAAGCCCTGATATATATATATATGTGTGTGTGTACCATCTTATCCTAATTTTCAGAGCTATAGCAAATAATCTGTGTTCAAATCACCGTAATTTTCTTTCTTTCCTTCTCATCTCATTTCTTTCTTTCTTTCTTTCTTTCTTTCTTTCTTTCTTTCTTTCTTTTCTTTTCTTTTCTCCGACCCATGTAGCTGTAAATGCCCCAGCCTTATGCAGGTTCTTTATTTTTTCGTGACTAAACAGTTTTCAGTTTTCTTGCCTTGCAGTTTGGGATTTTTTTTTTTTTTGTATGGACTAAAGTTTAGGAAATATTTTCTTTCTTGGTTCCTTTACATTTCTTTGAACCCTCTTTATCCTCTGCTGGATTTCATGAATGCGGCTTATTGTTTTACAGATTTCTGAAAAATGTTTCAAACTCTGTAATATTCAGCTCCGCCCCTGAGTTCGATAGTGTTTCAGTATCAAACCCTGGAGAAGCGGCTCCTTTGGGATGAGCCATTAAAGAAAAGACAGTTATTTGGTTTGGTTGTTTGTTCACATGTGCATTTGTTCATTTATTTATGTATTTAATTGTTGATTTATTTATTCTCTCTCTCTCTCTCTCTCTCTCTCTCTCTCTCTCTCTCTCTCGACATAGTCTATTAAAAATGATGTTGCTAACAAGTCCCTTTTGTCCTCTAATGTGTGGATTGGTGTTTTTTTCATACACGATTTGTTTGGATTATGAAAGAGTTTGAACATTATTGATTGGAAAATGTGTACATTCAGATTACACACACGAATGTGAAGCATCAAGGCATCAAAAAAAAAAAAACTCATTAAAAAAGCCTTGTTTTGTGTTGAGTTCCTGCCTATATTCTATAACTCAGTAACACTGACACATTAACAGTCAGAATATTGGAGTTTTTATTCTGTTATTATAACGTACTGGCTGAAATTTCCAGCATGCACCTGATTGTACCGTGTGTGTGTGTGTGTGTGTGTTTGCAGTGGGAGGAATCATTGCACTATTAGTATACACAGTCCTCTTGCTGAAGCTCTACTCCTACAGGGATGTGAATAAATGGTGCCGTGAAATCAGACACATCCAAGCCAGAAAACTCTCTCGCTCCAACTCCTGTGAGTATAAACACCCTGCAGAGCGACTGCACACGTCCCAGTGTTTCACCAAGAGCTCAAGAACTTTATTAATTATCAAATAGTTAAATAAAATGTTACTGTGACCCCTGATACTCTAACAATTACTTTACTCGAATAATACTCTCACAGTAATCATCAACAATACTCTAACAACACTTTAACAATTTCCCAGCTTGGGATCGATCGATCGATCGATCTACCTACCTACCTACCTACCCACCCACCCATCTCTATTTCTCTCTATATATCTCTATTTCTCTCTATATATCTCTATTTCTCTCTATATATCTCTCTCCATCTCTCTATATACAGTTGAAACCGTATATTTACATACACTTTAGGAAAAGACACAATCTTTTTTTTTTTCTCATAGTCAGACATGAAATCAGACATTCACTTTAACTTTTTCATGTCTGTCTGAATATTTAAAATTATTTCAATGTACTTAATGCCAAATTAATCAGAGAAGGAGTTTTTATTCAATATTTTAATTGCTTTTATCAAATCAGAAGTTTACATACACTGCAGTTTGTGTGCCTTTAAACAATGTAGGAACGCCCAGATGATGATGTCATGTCTTTGGAAGCTTCTGATAGGTTAATTGGCAACATTTGAATTAATTGGAGACACACCTGAGACACACACCTGTGATTGTATTTTAAGGAACACCTCAAACACAGTGCTTCCTTGTACACAACATGGGTAAATCTAAAGAAATTGATCAAGATCTCAGACTAAGAATGGTTAACTTGCACAAGTCTGGCTCATCTTTGGGGGAAATTTCAAGAAGCCTGAAGGTGCCACGGTCTTCAGTTCAAACCATTGTACGAAGGTATAAACAATGTGGGAATGTCGAGCCATCATACCACACAGGAAGGAGATGGATTCTGAGTCCCAGAGATGAGCGGGTTCTGGTCAGTGCTGTGCGTAAGAACCCAAGAATGAATGCAAAGGACCTCGTGAAGATGATGGCTGAAGCTGGTAAGAGTGTGTCACTGTCCACGGTGAAACGAGTTCTGCACCAACATGGGCTGAAAGGCCACTCTGCCAGGAGAAAGCCATTACTCCAACACAAACAGGCCAGATTACAGTTTGCAAATGAACACAGGGGAAAGGATCTCAATTTTTGGAGACATGTCTTGTGGTCGGATGAAACTAAAATTGAGCTGTTTGGCCATAATCAACAACGATATGTTTGGAGAAAAAAAGGAGACGCTTACAATCCTAACAACACCATACCAACAGTGAAACATGGCAGAGGCAGCATCATGTTGTGGGGTTGTTTTGCTGCAGGAGGTACTGGTGCACTTCACAAAATCAATGGAGTAATGAAGAAGGAACAGTATGTGGAGATACTGAACCAACACCTGAAAGCATCTGCCAGGAAGTTAAAGCTTGGCCGCAAATGGGTCTTCCAAATGGACAATGACCCGAAGCACACCGCCAAACTGGTCAAAAAATGGCTTGATGACAACAAAGTCAATGTTTTGGAGTGGCCATCACAAAGCCCCGACCTCAACCCTATTGAGCATTTGTGGGCAGAGCTGAAACGACATGTGCATGCAAAGCAGCCAAAAAATATGGCCCAGTTATACCAGTTCTGTCAAGAGGAATGGGCCAAAATTCCTGTCAAGTATTGTGCAAAGCTTGTTGAAGGTTATCCAAAACGTTTGACCCAAGTCAGACAGTTTAAGGGCAATTGTACCAAGTACTGATGAAGTGTATGTAAACTTCTGATTTGATAAAAGCAATTAAAATATTGAATAAAAAACTCCTTCTCTGATTAATTTGGCATTAAGTACATTGAAATAATTTTAAATATTCAGACAGACATGAAAAAGTTAAAGTGAATGTCTGATTTCATGTCTGACTGAGAAAAAAAAAGATTGTCTTTTCCTAAAGTGTATGTAAATATACGGTTTCAACTGTATCTTTCTCCATCTCTCTATATATCTCTCTCCATCTCTCTATATCTCTCTCTCCATCTCTATCTCTATTTCTCTCTATATATCTCTTTCCATCTCTCCATCTCTATTTCTCTCTATATATCTCTCTCCATCTCCATTTCTCTATATATATCTCTCTTCATCTCCATTTCTCTCTATATATCTCTCTCCATCTCTATTTCTCTCTCTATATCTCTCTCCATCTCTGTTTCTCTCTATATATCTCTCTCCATCTCTATTTCTCTCTATATATCTCTCTCCATCTCTGTTTCTCTCTATATATCTCTCTCCATCTCTATTTCTCTCTCTATATCTCTCTCCATCTCTATTTCTCTCTATATCTCTATCTATCTACCTTTCTATCTCTATATCTGTATCTCTCTCTCTCTCCACAGTATTTTAAGAACACAATCTCTCCAAGTTTGATTAAAGTATGTCTCAATATAATTTTTTTTCAAAATTGTCCTTATCCAGTTTCTGCCTTATCACAAGTAACACTGTTAGCGTAGATATGATTTTAAATCCTTTTTAAAATGAACAGTATTAAAAAATCCTGCAATCTCTAACAAACAGTACTGTTTTGGTCTCAACTCGCAGTGTGTTTTGCATGTAATCCTTGAGCACTGTTTTAAAAAGTGTCTGTTTTGGGGACATTCACCGGTACATGACGTGACGTCTCATTTTAACTGTAGTTACGCTCAGTGAAGTCACACATGCAACGAACATTCTCTTGATTTTCTGCCTCTAAAGCTACAGGAAAGAGAAACATCCTCCTCTTGTGAGTTTTCTAATTTTTTGTTGTCTTGATTGAGGTTTTGGTTTCTTTTTGTCGCCATTTCTTTTTACACTGGTATGTAGTTGGGTTTCTTTTGGAGCCCCTAAAGAGACGCATGTGTAAAATAAATAAATGAATAAAGGTAGAAGGCTTCTTTTGCGCATGAGAAACTGCCTGAGAGAAGCGTTTCTGAGAGGAGATTGGCTGAGAATGCGAAATGTGCCAGAAGATACAATATCATAAATCAGCTAAGACACAACATGCACAAGAAACTAACTTCATTCATTCATTCATTCATTCATTTTTTATTATTATTATTATTATTATTATTATTTTACACATGTCCATTTAGGGGCTCTATACTGTTCCTATTTATTTTCATTTTTTCTGAGTTCCTTTAGATTTATTATTATTATTATTATTATTATTGGGCGGCACGGTGGTGTAGTGGTTAGCGCTGTCGCCTCACAGCAAGAAGGTCCGGGTTCGAGCCCCGTGGCCGGCGAGGGCCTTTCTGTGTGGAGTTTGCATGTTCTCCCCGTGTCCGCGTGGGTTTCCTCTGGGTGCTCCGGTTTCCCCCACAGTCCAAAGACATGCAGGTTAGGTTAACTGGTGACTCTAAATTGACCGTAGGTGTGAATGGTTGTCTGTGTCTATGTGTCAGCCCTGTGATGACCTGGCGACTTGTCCAGGGTGTACCCCGCCTTTCGCCCATAGTCAGCTGGGATAGGCTCCAGCTTGCCTGCGACCCTGTAGAAGGATAAAGCGGCTAGAGATAATGAGATGAGATTATTATTATTATTTATTATTATTATTATTATTATTATTACATTTCTTTTAATCTGTGCTGGATTTTAATGTGTTCTCATGTCAACTTTCTCCATTTTTTAAAAAACTTTAATCTTTATTGTTGATTTACATTTTGATACAGAATTATTTTCCACCTTCTATAACAGCTGTTTTTGTTATACAGTAGCCAACAATGGAACATGTGAACAAATGGGTAAATATACGCAACAAAGCGACACTAAAAATAGAAGATAAGAACGAAAAGGGAAAAAAACAAACCAGAGGAGCTTTTTGGAAGGTGTATCGAACAGTCCATCAGTTCTCTCAGTTCCAAGTGATTAATTAACTGTCCATGTTATGGTCATTGTCACTGTTATGGGTCCTGAATGTTGTCCATTTCTGCCATTTTTCTTCATGTTGTGCCTCCTGCAATCTCTGACAATGTATTTTCTCCATTATATACAGTCAAGCTGGAAAGTCTGCACACCCCTTTCACCTTCTCCACGTTTTATTACGTTACAGACTTGTTCTACAATAGACTGAGTTCATTTTTTGTCACAAAATTCTACACAAAATAGCCCATAATGACAAAGTGAAAGCAGGTTTTTAGACATTTGTGCTAATTTATTAAAAATCAAAATGTAAAATATCATATGTACACAAGTGTGCACACCCTTTGATATGACACCCAAAAGTGAGCTGAGGTGCATTTTGTTTCCACTGATGCTGCTTGAGATGTTTCTACAACTTAATTGGAGTCCACCTGTGGTAAATTCAATTGATTGGACATGATTGGGGATTGCCAACACCTGCCTATATAAGGTCCCATAGTTGACAATGCATGCCAGAGCAAACTCCAAGCCATGGGGTCAAAGGAATTATCTGCAGACCTCAGAAACAGGATTGTGTCAAGGCATAGATCTGGAGAAGGGTACAGAAAAATTACTGCAGCTTTACAGGTCCCAAAGAGCACAGTGGCCACCATCATTTGTAAATGAAAAGTTTGGAACCATCAAGAATCTTCCTAGACCTGGCTGCCTGGCCAAACTGAGCGATTGGGGAAGACGGGCCTTGGCCAGGGAGGTGAGCAGGAACCTGAGAGTCACTCTGACAGAGCTCCAGTGTATCCTTATGGAGATGGGAGAACCTTTCAGAAGATCAACCATCCAGGCAGCACTCCACAAATCAGGCCTTTATGGTAGAGTGGCCAGATGGAAGCCACGCCTTAGTAAAAGGCACATGACATCCCACTTGGAGTTTGCCAAAAGGCACTTAGAGGACTCTCAAACTATGAGAAACAAGATTCTGTGGTCAGATGAAGCCAAACTTGAACGTCACGTCTGGATGAGACCAGGCACTGCTCATCACCTGGTTAATGCCATCCCTACAGTGAAGCATGGTGGTGGCAGCATCATGATGTGGGGATGTTTTTCAGCAGCAGGAATAGGGCAACTAGTCCTGATAGAGGGAAAGATGAATGCAGCTAAGTACACTGAGATCCTTGAAGAAAACCTGCTCCAGAATGCTCTGGACGTCAGACTGGGGTGAAGGTTTACCATCCAACATGACAATGACCCGAAGCACACAGCCAAGAGAACAAAGGAGTGGTTTCGGAGAAAGTCTGTAAATGTCCTTGAGTGGCCCAGCCAGAGCCCAGATCTGAATTCAATTAAACATCTGTGGAAGGAGCTGAAAATGGCTGTGTACTGATGCTCCATAGCCAACCTGATGGAGCTTGCAAGGATATGCCAAGAGGAATGGGCAAAAATGTCCAGAAACAAGTGTGCCAAGCTCATAGCTTCTTTCTGAAGACGCCTTGAAGCTGTAATTGCTGCCAAAGGTGCATCAACCAAGTATTAGGCTAAGGGTGTGTATAGATATGTAACCCCTAAATAACCTATTTTTGTCAGTAAAATTAAATTGTGTATTTTCTAAAAACCTGCTTTTGCTTTATCATTATGGGCTATTTTGTGTAGAATTTTGTGACAAAAAATGAACTCAATCTATTGTAGAATAAGTCTGTAACATAATAAAATGGCTTTCCGGCTTGACTGTCGATTTCCTCTACAGTCTCTGTCCATTGTTCCAGGTTGGGAAGATTCTTCTTTACCCCATTTCCTAGTAATACCTTTTTTGCAGGCTATTAACAGAATTTTGACAAGATATCTATCTCTTCTTTGTACATTATCATCAGTGAAATTGCACAAATAAAGCACCAAGCAATTCATAGGAATATCACATTCCAGTATCTTCTGTAACAATTTGTGTACCATTTTCCAGAATTTTATAATTTTGTGAATTTTCCAGAATATATGTGAGAGATCTGTTTGGGAAACACCTCACTCTCTCCAGCATGGTAGATTTTTGTTTGTATATTTACTCTTGACCTTGGGTGTCATAAAAAACCTGATCAGATTTTTCCACGAGAACCCCCTCCATACCCGTGAATTGGTTGTTTGATGTGTTTTCCACGTTTTCCCAGTCTTTATCTGGGACTTTTGTGTTGGATTCTGAGTCCCATTTTTCTTTTCTATATTTGGTATTACATTTATCCGTCATCAAATTCCGATATATTGCAGATATAAGTCTAATTTTGGGCGGCATGGTGGTGTAGTGGTTAGCGCTGTTGCCTCACAGCAAGAAGGTCCGGGTTCGAGCCCCGTGGCCGGCGAGGGCCTTTCTGTGTGGAGTTTGCATGTTCTCCCCGTGTCCGTGTGGGTTTCCTCCGGGTGCTCCAGTTTCCCCCACAGTCCAAAGACATGCAGGTTAGGTTAACTGGTGACTCTAAATTGACCGTAGGTGTGAATGTGAGTGTGAATGGTTGTCTGTGTCTATGTGTCAGCCCTTGATGACCTGGCGACTTGTCCAGGGTGTACCCCGCCTTTCGCCCGCAGTCAGCTGGGATAGGCTCCAACTTGCCTGTGACCCTGTAGAACAGGATAAAGCGGCTAGAGATAATGAGATGAGATGAGAAGTCTAATTTTGGTTCCTTTAGATGAATTGATTATAATTTGTAACACACCATTCATTTCCATGGAGGGGTCTCTTTTGATTTCATTCTTATGGTAGTCCCTTAGCTGCAGGTACCTATAAAATTCGTGCTTGTTCAAATCATATTTGTCTTTCATGGTTTGGAAGCTCTCTAGTTCCCCTCCTTTCTCTAAAGTGCACCAAGCCGTTATTCCTTTGGTTATCCACTGTTTGAATAATTTTCTCCATTTTTTTAATGAAAAAAAAATCAGAATTTTTTATAAAAATGTGATGCAGTATGTGTAAACAGTGCAGCTAGCTGCATCCCCAAGTATGATTACATTTCAGTACCAAAAGCTACACAACTGGGACCTACATTATTATACTGGCTGATTTTATTTAAAAAAAAAAAAAGTTTCAGTTTTCAGGCTCTGCTGTGTCTCGGATTGCATTTCCTCAAAGGAACAGAGAGTGTGTTCTGTCCCAGAACTCCATATAGTCAGATCAACATTTTTCAGGTCAGACTGAATAAATATGAGTGTGCTTTAAAATAAGTGTTGACCTGCAGGAACATGAGGAAAACCGGAGTGTGAAATAACAAAGCTTTCATGTTGATTCATCATGTATGATATGTGTGTGTGTTTATTAATTCAGTTTACTCTGGACTTGGGTATCTATCCTTTTTTGACTCTTAAAGCCTTTTAGTGTTAAATATTTGAAATCTCATTCCAGAGTAAACTGAATTAATAAACACACACACACACACACACACACACACACACACACACACACACACACACACACACAAGCCCTTTATACACAAATATTCTGTAATATTGGCATAAAGAAGCACCTCAGTATTCCGTCTTTAATGATTTACACTGACCCAAATAAATTTGGTATGAAGCCATGCCAGTTTGTGTTTTCACATTGCGAGCTGGCGTTCCACAATCAGAGGCGTGATGAGTCACAATGGAGCGTTGGTGTCTATGGTGATGTATCTACACATCAAAAATATGAACACCCCGATTAGACTGACGCTGCTTTAAAAACAACGGCAGGTGAACTGAGTGTTGAGGTGCTTTTTGTTAGCCGTCACATTTATTACCCCTCTTCAAACACAAGCAAAGTTGCTGAGCATCATTTGAACATGTGATCACTTCTGTTAAATAATTTACGATAGATAGATAGATAGACAGACAGACAGACAGACTTTATTTCAACAGGGTGGCCCATTCAGCACAGCTGGTATCCATAGGCAGGGCCGCTGACAGCTTTGGCTGGACCCGGGACAAAATGCTCTGAATGGGGCCCCCCCTAACAACCCCTCCCCGGGCCAACCCACACACACACCCACCTCTCTTATCCCAGTCTCTACTCACTCCAACCCTTAAATGACAGGTATTCAAAAACCATTCAACCGGTCAACAACCATTTCATTTTAGCATTTCAACATTTTTACAGTTTTAACATTTTAACATTTCCTTAGTCTGCAACTATCCAGGTGCGAAATGCAATGCGCTGGACTTTTGTTGTGCGTGCGTGCGTGCGTACTGTCCAGTGTGAAAAGCAGAGAAGAACACACCGCTCGAGAAACGGTGGGATATGATTGCGGGCTAATGTGAATATTCTTAGCTCCAATCAGATATATGAAACACAATGTTATTAAGCCGTTGTGGTTATGAAATGATTCAATGCCCTGTGCGTTTGATATGGTGTTCAGTGTGACTTGCTCTCCCCTCGTTTGTAACATGAATTGCGTGCCGCGCGTGCCTTGGTTGGGGTTACTTTACGGGGCTGGAAAAAGTTGGCTGTGTCTTACCCAGTGATGGGAATAACGGCGTTAGAAATAAACGGCGTTACTAACGGCGTTACTTTTTTTAGTAACGAGTAATCTAACTAATTACTTTTTACATCGTTATAACGCCGTTCCCGTTACTTACAATAAAATACTATGTGTTACTTTATTAAAGCTGTTCTCATCTGGCACGCTGCTCGTTCAGCCTTTCTTTACTCTGCTTTCGTGTGGGGCGGGGAGACACGAGACAACGGCACAGTAAGCCAATCAGAGTATATTTGGACAACATACGTAGGTAGGCCACGCCTGCTGCACTACTGCGCACTCTTTCAATCAGAAGACCCAGCGATGGCGAGCGGTCAGCCCAGCACTGCGCTTTCACATTGGAAATACAGCCATTACTTTTCATTATTTGAAATAAAAGGCAAGAGTGTCTACGTGCAATGCACATTATGTCGAGGAACAAAGCGTTTGTCTTCGTCAGTGGCCAGTAATTAGTAACAATTTTAATAACTACAAAAATATATTACATTTGATAGATGTCTTATCTCACATTGTCCCACAAAAATATTAATATAGTGTAGATAACGTTACTAATTGGTTCTGTTAAGTGTCCATTTCAGTCATTAAACACATTTAACATTCACTTTTATTATGATTACACTAATTGAATTTGATTTTTTTTTTGAGGGGGAACAAAATGTAATGGAATAATTACTTTCCCTGGTAATTAGTTACTTTTATGACAAAGTAACTCCGTTACTAACTCAGTTACTTTTTGGGAAAAGTAACTAGTAACTATAACTAATTACTTTTTGAAAGTAACGTGCCCAACACTGGTCTTACCTGGCTCAGCTGCCCCACTGCCTTTGCTAGTACCTGCTGCATCAGCCGAATCTTTTTTAAAATATTTATGCAGTGAGCCCCTGAGTCTCTTGGTTTCTTCCTCTCTTTTTCTCTTTTCTTTTCTGTGCTCCTGACTTGTGCATGTTGGCAAATGGCACGCACGCTGATTGTCGAAGCGCTATGATTGAACGATGTCGTTTTTTTCCCCTTAATCAAAGAGTCAGACCAAACCATTTTTGCATTAGGGGTGGTAGGGGGTTCTTGACGCCTTTTTCAAAGACAATAAAGGCAAAAGATCTAGAAATCATTTACTGAATGCAAATATAGCACATTTCTCCCCCAAAACACATTTTGAAATGAAATAAAATAATCGCAACTTCATGAGAGCCCAGTTCTGGGCCCCCCCATTCCTGGGCCCGGGACAACATACCTGTTTGTCCCCCCCTGTCGGCGGGCCTGTCCATAGGGCTGCTGCAAAACTATATTAATTTGCAATTTCAAAAATACGTTTCAGTAAGAGTGGCATGGTGGTGTAGTCGTTAGCACTGTCGCCTCACAGCAAGAAGGTTCTGGGTTCGAGACCAGTAGCCAATGGCCAACGGGGGCCTTTCTGTGTGGAGTTTGCATGTTCTCCCCGTGTCCGCATGGGTTTCCTCTGGGTGCTCCGGTTTCCCCCACAGTCCAAAGACATGCAGGTTAGGTTAACTGGTGACTCTAAATTGACCGTAGGTGTGAATGTGAGTGTGAATGGTTGTCTGTGTCTATGTGTCAGCCCTGTGATGACCTGGCGACTTGTCCAGGGTGTACCCCGCCTTTCGCCCGTAGTCAGCTGGGATAGGCTCCAGCTTGCCTGCGACCCTGTAGAACAGGATAAAGCGGCTAGAAATAATGAGATGATATGAGACCATTATGGTCTTAAGAGGAAAAAAAATGCAATGAAAATTTATAAGAAAAAAAATGAGACGAACAAAAAATATAATAATATAACACATTAAAGTCCACATTTAAGGGAAGTAACAGCCACAATCCAGCTTGCCTGCGACCCTATAGAACAGGATAAAGTGGGTAGAGATAATGAGATGAGATGTTTGTGTCCTTTAGCCGAGCCAGCAAATGGAGAGAAGAGAGAGAGAGAGAGATAGGAGTGTGAGCAACATGTTTGTGGATCAGAAATATGTTGGAGGAGAAAGTGAAAAGAAGTATTAAACGATTTGAAGCAGAAAGGCATGTTCACCTGAGACGCTGTAGATGGAGGCATTTGAATTTGTGCTGGTCACGGAAAGAAGAATGTCAAGGTCAAAAACTTCACACCCCTGTTCCCTCGTGTCGGCTGTTCCTTTTACACAGACATCGATTTCGGCTCTGTTAATACTAATCGTTCTGCCTCAGAGGTGGAACAACCGGGGGGGGGGTTGTTCCACCTCTGAGGCAGAGGTGGAACAACGGGGGGGGGGGCCTTTAGACAGTGTAACAGATGCTTCTCTCTCTCTCTCTCACTTACACACATTAGACATTCCACTCTTGCTGTGTGTGATCTTTCATTCTTTATGATGCTCCCGCCTGCTGGACAGATGTTGTTCTGGACTCTTCTGCACTCACCCAGAAATTTTTTTTTTTTTTTTTCCTCAGCTGGAGTGTGAATAAGATTTGTAGTAATCCTATGTTTATTCACAGTAACACTGCTCCAATTGTAAATTAATGACTTTTAAATTGTGAATCAAATCTATAAATAAGACTATAGCCCTGTATGGGTGGGATTAGTTTCTTTGGCTGACATCAGTAATATTTTTTTCATCGAGCACTCGATGTCTCCTCACCGAAAACTCTCACATTCAGATAGTAATAAAATTTATACAGAAAGACAGAATTTCCACAAGATCCTACAAACCTGGATGTTTGTATCAAACATGTCACACTTTTACTACAGAGAAGATTATTGCATCTATTTTTTTTTCTTTAGAAAGCGATCCAGCTGCTCAGATCACAAGCTTCTGAGTTCTTGACGGATTTGGGAAAAAAAACAAATGTTTATTTATGTTGTGATTATGTTGTGATGCTTTGCTAATTTACTCTGCTGTTATTGGTTGCAGGTCCATCTGTGCAGAGAGCCAATGGGAATGCAACACACAGTCATGTGACCTACCCGGGCAATCTTACCCACAGAGGTACTACAGCTGAAAGGTTTCAGTTAAGGATGCATGCTTTTGTTGGAAGATCTCAGACTCTGAGAGAGAGAGAGAGAGAGAGAGAGAGAGAGAGTCAGGATCCATGAGACGTGTTAAAATGAAATCTAAAATAATCAGAAAACTGAAAAGGTGTAAACACTGCACCAAAGATCCGAAGAATAACAAGGTGCAGAATTCCTGCCGCATTCAGTTCAAACTCATAACATCATGGCTGCTCACATGATTAATAATCAACAAATGAGCATTTCTTTACTTTTAAATGAATTATACGCAGGGCTTTGAACCAGAATTTTTTTCCTATTGGTTCGTTCCGAACAGAAACGGAATTTTAACGTTTCCGGTTTTGGGTTCCACCATTAAATAGACGTTCCCGAACCGGTTAGAACAAAAAAATTTCGTTCCCGGAACGGTTAATTACGTTCCCTGTCAGCTGTTTAACAAATGGCTATAAAGTTATGTCTCTGTCTCATCCAGCTTAAGCCAAATGTAGGCTAATTCTATTACAACCTTCATTAAATAAGGCAAGAAGTAATTCAAAACAATTATTATTTCAAATGTTGGCGATTTGGATTCTCAGTATGTCTTCCCATCTACACAAACAGAAAAAGTGCCAAAAATGAAAGATAATTCGTTTAGTGTGTTACCAAAGGCTAGTCAGGCCCTATAGAGGGCTACCGCATGACGTCACCGTGCCGCGAGATTTTGTTAGGCGCCATATTGGAAGACCAAGTACACATCTATGCAAGTACATACATACATAAAACAAACTACACCTGAAATGTAGCCAGGGCCGGTTCTGCCCTAATCTGGACCCGGGTGCAACATCGCGCAAACCCCCCCCCCCCCCCCCCCAAAAAAAAAAAAAAAACCAACACCAGTCTAAATCAGGACAACCATCACATAACTATAACTATAAACATTTTATATCAACTATTTTAACTAAATGGGCTATAATAAATAAGCCTGCAGGCAGCCATGGCGGGCTGCCTCAGAAAAGTAACCATTCAATGACAACTGAAAGCCTGCAGCCACGGTGGGCTGCCTCAGAAAACTAACCATTTGTCCTACCTTAAAACTCGTTTTGCATTTTCTGCCTCCTTTTTTGTATTTTTAACCCTCCGTTTATTTTCTTTCCTTTTCTGAAAACCCGATTTGTGTCCAGACACTTTGTTCTGCTACCAACGAACTAACTCGTCAGGTCTCGTCTCTCGAGCCCGCGATGATTCCCGTGGGAAGGGCAACAATTGATACATTTTTACAAACAGCCAATAGGGAGGTTGCAACGTTCAGGCTCTTCTTTGCTCAGACACTCAGTAATTCACTTATTATCACGTGGAGATGTGATAGTAGTCCACCTTCCCGCTCTCTCCATTCAGTCAGCGAACGTCACACAGGAAGTGAACCCCAGCGGGTCATAGAAACTTGCGCAGGAGAAGAATGGCTTTTTTATTTGTAGGCTACGGAAACTTTGAGGAACGAAATAAAAACCGGTATTAACCGGTTACCATTATTTTTAATAAGCGTTTCTGTTCCGGAACATAAAAAATAATAAAGTTTCTGGTTTCATTTCTGTTCCATGTGAAATAGAAAATGTTCCCGGTTTTCGTTTTCGTTCCTTGAACCGGTTCAAAGCCCTGATTATACGGTATATATAAGTCTTCGCTTTAGGTCAATTGATGTACGCTTCTTAATGCGCCTCTTAATCCTGTAACACTGACTGTACAGTTTGTGTGTTAAGGAGGAAACTATACATCACTCATCCCAGATTGTTGCTAAAAACAATAAGGCGTTCCATGTTTTTTTTTTTTTTTCCCATTTTGTATCTTGAATGTACGCATGGAGATGGAAAATGGTGTAATTCCAAGTTCCGACTTCCCACTTCCGAGTAAACTGGAATGCAGCATTAGATAGACATCTGTAATGATTGGCAAGACTTCGCAATGAATTAGACAGGAAGTGAAACAGAAGTGGAATGAGATCGTCAATGACGGCATAGCTCACTCCAGCCCCATCTAGTCCAGAAGGAATGATCTAAAGTGGGCCATCTTGTGTAATAAATGTTGCAAGCTATACACAAGCTACATATAGAAGCAATATACACCCGAGGAATACCGACCTATTTGCCAGAAAGAATCCAAAACGGTGAGGAATTGACCGAGAAGAAGTGATTTTTGTTGAATTGCTCATTAAAGCTTAATTAGTCCATAACTTCATTAATAATTGTAATTAAGTAAATCTGGGTAGAAGTTCTATGCAACCTAGGTACCCCTACCTTCATGCTAGAAAAAAATAAAAATCGGTGAAGAATTGAGGGAGAAGAAGCGATTTGTGTGGGAACTGCTCATTAGGGATTGATTAATTACTCCATATCTTCATTATTAATTGCAATTATGCAAATTTGGGTAGAAGCTATATGCACCCCAGACAGACCTACCTTCCTGCCAAAAAGGATAAAAATCGGTGAAGAATTTAGAGAGAAGAAGCGATTTTCATGAAATGTGGACGACGCCAGATGGACAACGGACAACACGATGGGATAGCTCATCACCAATAATCGGGGATATGATGACCTCTGCTGGTGGAGAAGGGTAGTGTCCTGGTTGCTCTCAGACACCTGAGTTGGGTTGTAATCATCACATCGCACGATAAAACATTCACATTGGCTTAGGGGTTTATTTTCATATCGCAAATATGTAATATCACATTAACGATTACTGAACGATACACTGCGCAGGACTCAGCTTAGGATCATGAGACATTTATTATGCAGTTTTAACAGACGTTTAAAAGTAAAATAAACCAAATGTCCAACTTTTACACTTTACACAATTATTGTGGACATTTTTAAAATCCTGAACATTAAATGGAGCTCTCATGGAGTTTGTAATGTGATTATGGACAATACAAAAAATTATAGTTTTAGACAAAAGTTTTTATTTTTCCAATTTCAAAATTATTAGCACCCCTGTGTAGAATGGCAGCACTGAGTCACTTCCTGTAATGTCTAACACGCTTGATGAAAAATGAAGACAATGTGTTTTAATGTTCCCTCAGAAAAAAAAGCAATGATCTCTCGTATTAAAATGAAAGATACGTCTATCGAGAATGTTACTAGTTTCACTTATCTTGGTCATACCGTATCAAATGAGGAAGGCCATTCAGCATTTACCATCCAGCGCATTGCTTCAGCTCATAAAAAGTGGAATGAGTTAAAAACTGTACTCACGGAAAGTCGGATAAAGCTGTCCACATGCGCAGAGTTTCTAACTGCTTGTGCGTGCAGTCGTCTCACCTACAGTACCCAAGCCTATAATCTTAACATCTCACAGCTGGCAAAATTGGAATCTATGTGGGTGAATTTTCTTAGAAAACTTTTCTGCAATGGTTTCGAGTGTGTCAGTGCCTCACCATCAAGACGAAGAGGCAGCTGTAAAACCCCATTTATCGAAGAAGACAACGTGGACTGGCGCTACAAATATACCAACAACGACATACTCTCCCTATTAACATCTGTCTGTCTCAACACCTGAAGTACAGTCATGGTCAGAAGTTTACATACAGTGACATGAATGTCATCTCGGATATGAATGTCATGGCAATATTTGGGCTTTCAGTAATTTCTTTGAACTGTTCTTTTTCTGTGGCAGAATGATTGTACAGCATACATCTTTAATTAAATAAAACCCACTAGAATTTGGTGCACAAGTTTTAATTTTCTTTGGGTTTTCTGAAATCAACACAGGGTCAAAATTATACTTACAGGGTCAAAAATATACATACAGCATGCCTAATATTTGGGTAAAATGTCTCTTCGCAAGATTCACCTTGACCAAACATTTTTGTTTACCATGAACAAGCTTCTGGCAGAATTCTGGTCAGATATTTCATGACTCTTCAGGGTAGAATTGGTAGAGTTCAATTACATTTTTTTTTCTTGGCATGGACTCGATTTATAATCACAGTCCATATATTTTCAATAGGGTTGAAGTCAGGACTTGTTTTAAGCTTAATGTTAGCCTGCTTTATCCTCCACAACCAGCTCTGATGCGTGTTTGGGTTCATTGTCCTGTTTTAAGTCCCAAGTCGTGTTCAAGTTTCTGATGGTTTATGCTGAAGAATTCTAAGGTAGTCCTCCTTCTTCATTATTCCATCCACTTTGTGCAATGAACCAGTTCCACTGGCAGCAAAACAGCCCCAGAGCATGATGATCCTACCACCACCACCACCAGCTGGTACAGTGTCCCTCTGTACATGGTGGTCATTGTGGCCAAACAACTCAATCTGTGTCTCATCTGACCATACAGCTATCCTCCAGAAGGATTTTTTTTTTTTTGTCTGTGTGGTCAGCTTCAAACTTTAGTTAAGCTTGAAGGTGTCAATTTTGGATTTTCTTGGATAGCAGCCTCTTAGTCCATGGTGATCTGAACTGTAGATAGTGATCCATTAGCTTCCAGTTCATGGCAGGGCTGTGCCATGGTGGGTTCCCAGGTTGTTCCTGACCATCCAAACCAATTTCCTTTCAGCTGAGGGTGATAGTTTGGGTTTTCTTGAAGCAAAGTGGCTTGGCAAAGTGACTGCACCTCACAATAACTTGGATACAACTGTTTAAACTGATCTTGGAATTTGCAGTTGTTTAGAAATGGCTCCAAGAGACATTCTGGAGTTGTGTATTGAGGTTTTTCACCTGACGTCACAGGGTCACGTGACGCCCCGGTGTCCGCCATTTTGAAGGTCAAGCTACATACTAACGCTGCAGACAGAGAGGGAGAACCAGCTTGAAAAAAAAACGTGTTACAGACACCGGATCCAGTGTAAATAGCTGCCGGAGCGCGCGCCGGCTTGCTCCCCTTCAAATTAAGCAGCGCGCTCCGGCTTGCTCCTGGAGTGCTCCGGCCGAGGTTCCGGAGCGCGCTCCGGCTTGCTCCCCCTCAAATTAAGCAGCACGCTCCGGCTTGCTCCCGGAGTGCGCTGCTTAATTTGAGGGGGAGCAAGCCGGAGCACGCTCCGACAGCTATTTACACTGGATCCGGTGTAAATAGCTGCCGGATCATAATTACAGTAAACTAGTAAATACAGTAAAGGAAAAACTTGAGACTGAAAGGTTTTAACAGTCATCCAAATGACTGAACGTAAACATTGCTACAGTAACATACTAGCTATGTTGTTGACATTAGCTAGTGCTAACAGCTAGCTGCTAGTACACTGCTACAACACAGACACCGACCCTAATAATACAGTTCTTGGTCATTGCCTGGTAACAGCAAATTTATAACGGGCCATGTCTCAACTGACTAAGAAGTTATTTCAATGACATTTAATAACATTTTGTTTATCCTGAGGACCGAAAGTAAATGAAAATGTGAACAAACCTTAGCTGTAATAAGATGGCGACCACCGGCTCCAGGGACGACCCGCTGATGTAGGCATGTTACCCAGCCTGACACAAAATATCTGTAGGCATCCAAACTCTTATACGCTTTCAGATCAATACCTGTGTATGGCGATGGGTTTTTAACGACATAGGTATACAGATCATGTGGGCCGAAGTCAGGTAAAGACGAGGGCTTCGTGTACTTCCGTACGTCAGTGAACAATCCTGGTGGAAGCAGGTAAACGTCGTTCTCTAAGCCTGCTAACCTCAATTATTGCAAATACCTCTCCCTCTGCTCGCCCTGTAAATGCCCTACGTCGCTGGATAGTGAAGGTGTTTTCTGCATCTCGCTCCTTTTTCTTTTATGTTTTTCATTTGTCGCCTTCCTCGCATTCAAACTGATTCGAGCCGTGACGTCCAAAATGGCAGCCTAACGATGCATCACATGACTTGGTCACGTGGGTGAAAAACCTCAATACCTGTGATCCTTTTCTCAGATCTGCATTGAGCTCCTTGGACTTTCCCATTTTACTGTGTTGTTGGTCAATCCAATGAGTGCTGTAAACAAACCCTTTTTATGAAGGCACAGAGAAGCTACCAGCTGTAGTCAATCATGATCACTAACAGGAAGTTAAGAGACCTCGGCCTTGGCAAGATAAGAGACATTTTGGAAGTTTCAGCATCTCTGAATGAATAATCTAAGTGAGCATATGTATATTTTTGACCCTGTATGTATAATTTTGACATTGTATTGATTTCAGAAAACCCAAAGAAAATTAAAACTTGTGCACCAGAGTCTAGTTTTTTTTTTTTATTAAAGATGTATGCTGTACAATCATTCTGCCACAGAAGAAGAACAGTTCAAGGAAATTACTGAAAGACCAAATATTGCCATGACATTCATATCCAAGATGACATTCATGTCACTGTATGTAAACTTCTGACCATGACTGTATATTGCTCATATAACTAGACTTCCTAACTCTGCCCTTCAGAAACAAATTCTGTTCTGATCGAACAATAAGCCGTATACTCGTAATTTCTGGAAAAGCTACGAAAAACTCCCTGGACTTGCAGCAATGCAACTACAAAGAGTAACGCAGTGCAAGTCAAGTTTCCTGCCTCTGTTGGAGCATTTAATTCTCGGCGCCCAATCTGCTGAAACAGTGGAAGGGGAAAAATAATGATGATGATGATGACAGAGAGGATTTGTGGAGATGGAGAAAATAATGTCAAACGCATTTAAAGTCTCAGGCTTGCCCATGTGCACTGTTTTCTTCAATTCAGACAACAAGATTTGAAAAGCTACGTTTGATTTGAGAATAGGTTTGACTTGTCATTGATCTGAAAGTGCTGTATATGCCTGAACCTCCTGGTAGAGACAACCAGGATTTAGGTTGGAGTATTGTACGGTATTATACTGGAGCGTAGTATAAATACGGAGGTGATTATAGAAAATTGCATGTGGATTGGTCGAGAAATTCGAACTATTTCTCGATAATCACCTCGAGCGACTTGGCAAAATGTCACCAATCACTTCATCACCGTAAGTGAGGAAGAATTACAAACGATGAAAGAAAATGCTGTTCCAAAAAGCACTAAAAGTGCTCCGAAGTTTGGTCTAAAACTATTCAAAGAAAAGGTGGGATTGTGGTTTATTTTATTGATTTCAAAACAAAGTATTTTATGTGAGTCAGCATAGATAAGTGACACAAGTCTGCATCGTACTGTTATCACGTTTGCATGCTGCTTTTGAAGTTTGAAATTATTTTTTAATATATTTTTTTAATAATCACCTGTGTATTTATACTAAAACAATTATCTACCTCAGGCTCAGTGAATATCGGTGATTATTATCCATACAGGACACTTTTTCGATGGAATAAAAACATCTTCTATTCTCTTCTAGCAGGTTTCATTCATTTGGTTCAATAGCATGCAATATTGTTAGCATATCGCATATCCTACCTGTATTATGTCACTCTACCCAATGGAGAATGAGTGTTGAATATGGTTTACGATATTGCATGGTTGTCCAGACAACATGATGCCATACATCGGAGACGTAAAACTTCCGCGCTAGTGAGCGACTGGGACAATTTGTAAACAAACATGGCCACCAGGTTTGCTTCGTTATATATGGAAGATTCTGAGAGAATTTTGAAAGAGAAAGATGCGTTGAACACCTGAAAGGAATGTATAATAATAATAATAATAATAATAATATTGGCTGGCTTTTTTTTTGTGGTCTATCAGATATATTCCATTCAGCTACTTGTCTTTGACTCATTCAGTATCATGCTAGCTGAATGGAATATATCTGATAGACCACAAAAAAAAAGGCAGCCAGTATTATTTTAATAACAACTTTGTCTCGATTATTATTCACCGATATTTACTTTGCCTTCGGTGAATAACTGTTCATTAATAATGCCATCAATCTTCACATAACATCCCCAAAACCCCCTCTGTATTTATACTAATGTGTATTAGATTAGAATAGATTAGGATAGATTAGATTAGATTCACTTTATTCATCCCACATCGGGGAAATTCACGTGTTACAGTAGCAAGAAAATGTCAAACAGATAACAAATAAAACTGAAATAAAAATTAGACAAACAAAGGATTAAATACAGAGGGCTATTTGCATTATCTACCGTGAAAAAGTATAGAAAAATTGCCTTATTGAGAGGCTCGGAAAAATTGCACATTACAGGTAGACTCTGTATATATACACACACATATATACATAAATAATATTTATATACAGTGGGGCAAAAAAGTATTTAGTCAGTCACCAATTGTGCAAGTTCTCCCACTTAAAAAGATGAGAGAGGCCTGGAATTTTCATCATAGGTATACCTCAACTATGAGAGACAAAATGGAAAAAAAAAAATCCAGAAAATCACATTTGTCTGATTTTTAAAGAATTTATTTGCAAATTATGGTGGAAAATAAGTATTTGGTCAATAACAAAAGTTCATCTCAATACTTTGTTATATACCCTTTGTTGGCAATGACAGAGGTCAAACGTTTTCTGTAAGTCTTCACAAGGTTTTCACACACTGTTGCTGGTATTTTGGCCCATTCCTCCATGCAGATCTCCTCTAGAGCAGTGATGTTTTGGGGCTGTCGCTGGGCAACACGGACTTTCAACTCCCTCTAAAGATTTTCTATGGGGTTGAGATCTGGAGACTGGCTAGGCCACTCCAGGACCTTGAAATGCTTCTTACGAAGCCACTCCTTCGTTGCCCGGGCGGTGTGTTTGGGATCATTGTCATGCTGAAAGACCCAGCCACGTTTCATCTTCAATGCCCTTGCTGATGGAAGGAGGTCTTCACTCAGAATCTCACGATACATGGCCCCATTCATTCTTTCCTTTACACGGATCAGTCGTCCTGGTCCCTTTGCAGAAAAACAGCCCCAAAGCATGATGTTTCCACCCCCATGCTTCACAGTAGGTATGGTGTTCTTTGGATGCAACTCAGCATTCTTTCTCCTCCAAACACGACAAGTTGAGTTTTTACCAAAAAGTTCTACTTTGGTTTCATCTGACCATATGACATTCTCCCAGTCCTCTTCTGGATCATCCAAATGCTCTCTAGCAAACTTCAGACGGGCCTGGACATGTACTGGCTTAAGCAGGGGGACACGTCTGGCACTGCAGGATTTGAGTCCCTGGCGGCGTAGTGTGTTACTGATGGTAGCCTTTGTTACTTTGGTCCCAGCTCTCTGCAGGTCATTCACTAGGCCCCCCCCCCGTGTGGTTCTGGGATTTTTGCTCACCGTTCTTGTGATCATTTTGACCCCACGGGGTGAGATCTTGCGTGGAGCCCCAGATCGAGGGAAATTATCAGTGGTCTTGTATGTCTTCCATTTTCTAATAATTGCTCCCACAGTTGATTTCTTCACACCAAGCTGCTTACCTATTGCAGATTCAGTCTTCCCAGCCTGGTGCAGGCCTATAATTTTGTTTCTGGTGTCCTTTGACAGCTCTTTGGTCTTGGCCATAGTGGAGTTTGGAGTGCGACTGTTTGAGGTTGTGGACAGATGTCTTTTATACTGATAACGAGTTCAAACAGGTGCCATTAATACAGGTAACGAGTGGAGGACAGAGGAGCCTCTTAAAGAAGTTGTTACAGGTCTGTGAGAGCCAGAAATCTTGCTTGTTTGTCGGTGACCAAATACTTATTTTACCGAGGAATTTACCAATTAATTCATTAAAAATCCTACAATGTGATTTCCTGGATTCTTTCCCCCCATTCTGTCTCTCATAGTTGAAGTATACCTATGATGAAAATTACAGGCCTCTCTCATCTTTTTGCCCCACTGTATATATATATTTGGACAGAGACAACATTTTCCTAATTTTGGTTCTGTACATTACCACAATGAATTTTAAACAAAACAATTCAGATGCAGTTGAAGTTCAGACTTTCAGCTTTAATTCAGTGGGTTGAACAAAATGATTGCATAAAAATGTGAGGAACTAAAGCATTTTTAAACACAATCCCTTCATTTCAGGGGCTCAAAAGTAATTGGACAAATTAAATAATTGTAAATAAAATGTTCATTTCTAATACTTGGTTGAAAACCCTTTGTTGGCAATGACTACCTGAAGTCTTGAACTCATGGACATCACCAGACGCTGTGTTTCCTCCTTTTTAATGCTCTGCCAGGCCTTTACTGCAGCGGTTTTCAGTTGCTGTTTGTTTGTGGGCCTTTCTGTCTGAAGTTTAGTCTTTAACAAGTGAAATGCATGCTCAATTGGGTTGAGATCAGGTGACTGACTTGGCCATTCAAGAATATTCCATTTCTTTGCTTTAATAAACTCCTGGGTTGCTTTGGCTTTATGTTTTGGGTCATTGTCCATCTGTATTATGAAACGCCAACCAATCAGTTTGGCTGCATTTGGCTGGATTTGAGCACACAGTACGTCTCTGAATACCTCAGAATTCATCCGGCTGCTTCTGTCCTGTGTCACATCATCAATAAACATTAGTGACCCAGCGCCACTGGCAGCCATGCATGCCCAAGCCATCACACTGCCTCCGCCGTGTTTTACAGATGATGTGGTATGCTTTGGATCATGAGCTGTACCACGCCTTCACCATACTTTTTTCTTTCCATCATTCTGGTAGAGGTTGATCTTGGTTTCATCTGTCCAAAGAATGTTCTTCCAGAACTGTGCTGGCTTTTTTAGATGTTTTTTTAGCAAAGTCCAATCTAGCCTTTTTATTCTTGAGGCTTATGAGTGGCTTGCACCGTGCAGTGAACCCTCTGTATTTACTTTCATGCAGTCTTCTCTTTATGGTAGATTTGGATATTGATACGCCTACCTCCTGGAGAGTGTTGTTCACTTGGTTGGCTGTTGTGAAGGGGTTTCTCTTCACCATGGAAATTATTCTGCGATCATCCACCACTGTTTGTCTTCTGTGGGCATTCAGGTCTTTTTGCATTGATCAGTTCACCAGTGCTTTCTTTCTTTCTCAGGATGTACCAAACTGTAGATTTTGCCACTCCTAATATTGTAGCAATTTCTCGGATGGGTTTTTTCTGTTTTCGCAGCTTAAAGGACATGGGACATGGATTTTTTTCTGGGTATAATTATGTATAAAGGACATAAGAAATGCCATCTAAATCACTGCAGGGCGTCAAAAATGTGAAAATCATCACATTATTCAACTTTTTTATACATCAGCGTAAAACAATGATTCGTTAATTAGCTAGGTGGTCACGTGACCCGTGACATCACAAAAACTTTCCAAGGAGCCAGCGCTTGGGTATCTAATGTAAACAGGTTACCGAAATGGACACCATCGACAGTGACATTCCCGATGTTTCACAGAGATGTGAAGTTAGACCCTATCAATTCGAACCGATAGCTGGAAATTCACATGAACATAGATCTTGTCTTTACTCTGACGGGTCAGATGATTCTGAGAGTGAGAGTTCATTCAATCCCCATGAAACTGAAAGCGGTCGGCTCGATAACACTTCCTGGTAAGTTAAAAACAATTCTGCTCAAAGGCTAATGATCTGTTGAAAGAAGTATTATTTTTGTATCATACATTGAAAGTTCATCATAGATCTAGCTAAAGTCCGTTGCAAGCTATTTTTTTTTTGCTGATATTTTTCGAGATTGATTGAGATACAATGCTTCCAGAGTCCGAGATGAAAACATTCAAAATGGCGAAACGCCATCACACAGCCAACAACACTACGCCGTTTGGCGAAAGAGATGAGTCAGAATTATGATAATCAATAATTGATACACCCAAAATTATAAAACTAATCCTTACCTCGGCTTTCAGTCGCTTAGCGAATGCACTTCGTGGTAGCCGTAGCACTTCGGGTTTCACTCCGCCGTCTTGTTCCTGAATTGGGACGTTGGGAACGGCTCCATCTTTAAGTAACCTCTTAAATTTGGCTTGGCGATTAATATCGGTCAGTACCTGAGTATTAATGTTGAAAGAATCCTCAGTGAAATGGTCCGAACACAGTTTGTGGGAAACAGTAGGTACAAAGTTTTTTCTACGACAGTAGTGAGCCCACACTTTCCTCAGCTTCGGGTCCTTGGGGAATGCAAAAAAACTTACTCCAGGGCATTTCCCATTGGAATTATTTGCAACCATAAGCAGCACAATACACCATGATGTTCAATGTACGTTAAAGACTATAAAAACAATTTTCTTGTCATCCACTTCTCCATATTCATCTACCCTCTTGAGCTGTGCCCGAAAGTTTTTGTGACGTATGATCACGTGACAGCGGCTCTTCCGTTTGTAAAATATGCATATCGGAGCTCGAGCAGAAATGCCATATAATCATCACGAATATAACGATTTTGCTGAATTTAATAGATAATTTTGTATTTGTTGATGCAATTATTTCATATTTTTAATGGAAAGAAACTGATATAGCGTGCATTTATGTTTCATGTCCCATGTCCTTTAAAGGAACAGTCCACCGTATTTCCATAATGAAATATGCTCTTATCTGAATTGAGACGAGCTGCTCTGTACCTCTCCGAGCTTTGCGCGACCTCCCAGTCAGTCAGACGCAGTCAGACGCGCTGTCACTCCTGTTAGCAATGTAGCTAGGCTCAGTATGGCCAACGGTATTTTTGGGGGCTGTAGTTAGATGTGACCAAACTCTTCCGCGTTTTTCCTGTTTACATAGGTTTATATGACCAGTGATATGAAACAAGTTCAGTTAAAAAAATTGAAACGTAGCGATTTTCTATGCTATGGAAAGTCCGCACTATAATGACAGGCGTACTAACACCTTCTGCGCGCTTCGGCAGCACATTGATACGGAGCTCAGATATCAATGCGCTGTCGAAGCGCGCAGAAGGTGTTAGTACGCCTGTCATTATAGTGCGGACTTTCCATAGCATAGAAAATCGCTACATTTCAATTTGTGTAACTGAACTTGTTTCATGTCACTGGTCATATAAACCTATGTAAACAGGAAAAATGCGGAAGAGTTTGGTCGCATCTAACTACAGCCCCAAAAAATACCATTGGCCATACTGAGCCTAGCTACATTGCTAACAGGAGTGACAGCGCGTCTGACTGACTGGGAGGTCGCGCAAAGTTCGGAGAGGTACGGAGCAGTTCGTCTCAATTCAGATAAGAGCATATTTCATTATGGAAATACGGTGGACTGTTCCTTTAAGGATGGCTTGTTTCACCTGCATGGAGAGCTCCTTTGACCGCATGTTTTCTTCACAGCAAAATCTTCGAAATGCAAGCACCACACCTCAAATCAACTCCAGGCCTTTTATCTGCTTAATTGAGAATGACATAACGAAGGAATTTCCCACACCTGCCCATGAAATAGCCTTTGAGTCAATTGTCCAATTACTTTTGGTCCCTTTAAAAACAGGGTGGCACATGTTAAGGAGCTGAAACTCCTAAACCCTTCATCCAATTTTAATGTGGATTCCCTCAAATGAAAGCTGAAAGTCTGGACTTTATGTCCATGTCCATTATATAACTATAACTTGAATAGGTTTCAGTAAACAGGTAAAAGAACAAAATTTGTGTCAGTGTCCAAATATATATGGACCTAAATGTGTGTGTGTGTGTGTATATATGTATATATATATATATATATATATATATATATATATATATATGTGTGTGTGTGTGTGTGTGTGTGTGTGTGTGTATATATATATATATATATATATATATATATATATATATATATATAAATAAGTATGCATAAAAATAGTTTAAGGATTAAGAATATTTAATAGTTTAAGTATTAGGCGATTTTCCTTGTACTATGTGGCCCCCTTTTCTTTTTTGAACTCTGAACATTAGATGTTTTCTGTCTCGAGTTACTGTGTGGTAATTTAGAAAGGATAAAAGTGTTATACTTGGCCCTGGCATTCACATGCGGTTTGTGTAGGTCATCCCTGTCTCTCTCTCTCTCTCTCTCTCTCTCTCTCTCTCTTGTCTCCTTTTCTATAGATATGTATTATTTCATTTTTGCCCCGACGCTGTGCTACGAGCTAAACTTCCCCCGATCCCCACGAATACGGAAGCGCTTCCTGCTCAGGAGACTTTTTGAAATGGTGAGATTTAATCACAAATCACCTGGATGTGTATATCCATCTGTTGAAAGACTTTTATATAAACCATACACATATATAAATACTGGTAAGAAAAATAAAATAATAATAATTATTCAAGGTTTGATAATAAACTGTTTATAAGCAAGTACTTGAAAGTTTACTAAAACAGTGGCATGCTGGCATGCTTTGCATCAAAGTTGATTATTTTCCAATAACAGCATGTCCTGAAGTGTTTTATTCCTTTCACTGTTGTAGTCGAGTCACGAATCCTCGAGTCTGAGTCCAGTCTCGAGTCCCCAGTGTTCAAGTCCGAGAACAAGACCCCATCCGCACCATTTGATGGTGGCTGTTGCTGCCTTTATGTGAAAGCGTCTCTGCTACTGTGTTGGACTAACGTTACTGCTTGACTGCCCCATTTTAGTTAATAGGCTACAGATAAAAAGCTTGTTCATCGCTTAGCAAGCCCAGCCCACTATCAACAGGGCAAATAACATGAGAGAGGGTTAACACTAGCTAGTTCATCGCACAGCAAGCAAACCCCGCGATCAACAGAGCAATGAACATAGCGTGTCACTTCCTTCTCTGGGTGGAGTCTTGCCAAATGACGATTGAAGTTCGAGGTTGTCCCTGTCGTCTCCTCGATAGTTCTTCTACATATGGAACACATAGCAGTGCATTTTTTCCCACTGCACGAGAAGTCTGTATAAGCAAAGTGGACAATTCTAGGGGTGTTCTCTCCATGCATTTTAGCACCATTAACGTTAGTTTGTTCCTGAACATGACATATGAACAAGTGAATGTGCATTCTCTTGGACAGAATTAGTATAAAAATTAATGTGGATATAAATATCTTAGGGCGACACAGTGGTGTAGTGGTTAGCGCTGTCGCCTCACAGCAAGAAGGTCTGGGTTCGAGCCCCGTGGCCGGCGAGGGCCTTTCTGTGTGGAGTTTGCATGTTCTCCCCGTGTCCGCGTGGGTTTCCTCCGGGTGCTCCGGTTTCCCCCACAGTCCAAAGACATGCAGGTTAGGTTAACTGGTGACTCTAAATTGACCGTAGGTGTGAATGTGAGTGTGAATGCTTGTCTGTGTCTATGTGTCAGCCCTGTGATGACCTGGTGACTTGTCCAGGGTGTACCCCGCCTTTCGCCCGTAGTCAGCTGGGATAGGCTCCAGCTTGCCTGCGACCCTGTAGAAGGATAAAGCGGCTAGAGATAATGAGATGAGATAAATATCTTATGCCAAATTATGATGGCATGTTACAAAAAATAAAGAAAAAATCTGAGTCCTCATCTCCAATTTACGAGTCCGAATGCAGTTAATGCACGAGTCTGAGTCCTCAATGCTCAAGTCCAAGTCAAGTCACGAGTCCTTAAAATTAGGTTATGACTCGGACTCAAGTACTACAAGCCTGATTCTGAAGCAGTTTTCAGATCCCTGTGAATAAACTGTTGGCATAGACATGATGACGTGCACACATATAAACATTATCTTTGATCAAGTTACAACCCCGATTCCAAAAAAGTTGGGACAAAGTATAAATTGTAAATAAAAACGGAATGTAATAATTGACAAATCTCAAAAACTGATATTGTATTCATAATAGAACATAGACAACATATCAAATGTCGAAAGTGAGACATTTTGAAATTTCATGCCAAATATTGGCTCATTTGAAATTTCATGACAGCAACACATCTCAAAAAAGTTGGGACGGGGCAATAAGAGGCTGGAAAAGTTAAAGGTACAAAAAAGGAACAGCTGGAGGACCAAATTGCAACTCATTAGGTCAATTGGCAATAGGTCATTAACATGACTGGGTATAAAAAGAGCATCTTGGAGTGGCAGCGGCTCTCAGAAGTAAAGATGGGAAGAGGATCACCAATCCCCCTAATTCTGTGCCGACAAATAGTGGAGCAATATCAGAAAGGAGTTCGACAGTGTAAAACTGCAAAGAGTTTGAACATATCATCATCTACAGTGCATAATATCATCAAAAGATTCAGAGAATCTGGAAGAATCTCTGTGCGTAAGGGTCAAAGCCGGAAAACCATACTGGGTGCTCGTGATCTTCGGGCCCTTAGACGGCACTGCATCACATACAGGCATGCTTCTGTATTGGAAATCACAAAATGGGCTCAGGAATATTTCCAGAGAACATCATCTGTGAACACAATTCACTGTGCCATCCGCCGTCGCCAGCTAAAACTCTATAGTTCAAAGAAGAAGCCGTATCTAAACATGATCCAGAAGCGCAGACGTCTTCTCTGGGCCAAGGCTCATTTAAAATGGACTGTGGCAAAGTGGAAAACTGTTCTGTGGTCAGACGAATCAAAATTTGAAGTTCTTTATAGAAATCAGGGACGCCGTGTCATTCGGACTAAAGAGGAGAAGGACGACCCAAGTTGTTATCAGCGCTCAGTTCAGAAGCCTGCATCTCTGATGGTATGGGGTTGCATTAGTGCGTGTGGCATGGGCAGCTTACACATCTGGAAAGACACCATCAATGCTGAAAGGTATATCCAGGTTCTAGAGCAGCATATGCTCCCATCCAGACGACGTCTCTTTCAGGGAAGACCTTGCATTTTCCAACATGACAATGCCAAACCACATACTGCATCAATTACAGCATCATGGCTGCGTAGAAGAAGGGTCCGGGTACTGAACTGGCCAGTCTGCTGTCCAGATCTTTCACCCATAGAAAACATTTGGCGCATCATAAAACGGAAGATACGACAAAAAAGACCTAAGACAGTTGAGCAACTAGAATCCTACATTAGACAAGAATGGGTTAACATTGCGATCCCTAAACTTGAGCAACTTGTCTCCTCAGTCCCCAGACATTTACAGACTGTTGTAAAGAGAAAAGGGGATGTCTCACAGTGGTAAACATGGCCTTGTCCCAACTTTTTTGAGATGTGTTGTTGTCATCATGAAATTTAAAATCACCTAATTTTTCTCTTTAAATGATACATTTTCTCAGTTTAAACATTTGATATGTCATCTATGTTCTATTCTGAATAAAATATGGAATTTTGAAACTTCCACATCACTGCATTCCGTTTTTATTTACAATTTGTACTTTGCCCCAACTTTTTTGGAATCAGGGTTGTATATCCAGAATATGAATCAACATAGGATATCTTTTAACTCATGATCATCTCTTTTTATATTTCTTGCGTACATGACTGAATGCATTTGTAGATCTGCAGAAGTCATCCAAGGAACTCATTTCCCTTCTTCTCCCAACACTCCTCATCGTACACAGTAAAAATCATAGTGTCAATTTTACTCTTTAAGAGTTGAATTTAACTCTCTGTCAGATAACATTTGGTCCCACTCAAAATCAGTGTAAAATTTACTCTATAGCCAGTGTAAGATTTTTAGAGTTAATTTTACTCTATTTTGTGTCAAAATTAACAATGAGGTGTGTAAAAATATTTAACACTATAGATAGTGTAAGATTTTCAGAGTTAATCTGACTCTATATTGTATTTTCGCGGGGAATCATCACCCTGCAGAGTAGATTTTGTCGTTGTGTGCAAGTGGGAATTAACTCTCACTTTTGACACTACCATTTAGACGATTTTACTCTGTATAGTGTTATAACTACTCTATCCAGAGGAAAATAGGTTTACACTGCAATATTGACACTCCATTTTTTACTGTGTATTGATTATAATTGAAATATTTGTCTCTAACATTCGCTACTGATTGACTCAAATTTAGAAGCAGTATTTCATTCTTTAACAACATATTACTTGCTTGTAAATAATTTATCACCAAAATACACCTACAGTGGTGCTTGAAAGTTTGTGAACCCTTTAGAATTTTCTATATTTCTGCATAAATATGACCTAAAACATCATCAGATTTTCACACAAGTCCTAAAAGTAGATAAAGAGAACCCAGTTAAACAAATGAGACAAAAATATTATACTTAGTCTTTATTTATTGAGGAAAATGATCCAATATTACATATCTGTGAGTGGCAAAAGTATGTGAACGTCTAGGATTAGCAGTTAATTCGAAGGTGAAATTAGAGTCAGGTGTTTTCAATCAATGGGATGACAAATCAGGTGTGAGTGGGCACCCTGTTTTATTTAAAGAACAGGGATCTATCAAAGTCTGATCTTCACAACACGTTTGTGGAAGTGTATCATGGCACAAACAAAGGAGATTTCTGAGGACCTCAGAAAAAGCGTTGCTGATGCTCATCAGGCTGGAAAAGGTTACAAAACCATCTCAAAAGAATTTGGACTCCATCAATCCACAGTCAGACAGATTGTGTACAAATGAAGGAAATTCAAGACCATTGTTACCCTCCCCAGGAGTGGTCGACCAACAAAGATCACTCCAAGAGCAAGGCGCGTAATAGTCGGCGAGGTCACAAAGGACCCCCGAGTAACTTCTAAGCAACTGAAGGCCTCTCTCACATTGGCTAATGTTCATGAGTCCACCATCAGGAGAACACTGAACAACAATGGTGTGCATGGCAGGGTTTCAAGGAGAAAGCCACTGCTCTCCAAAAAGAACATTGCTACTCATCTGCAGTTTGCTAAGGATCATGTGGACAAGCCAGAAGGCTATTGGAAAAATGTTTTGTGGACGGATGAGACCAAAATAGAACTTTTTGGTTTAAATGAGAAGTGTTATGTTTGGAGAAAGGAAAACACTGCATTCCAGCATAAGAACCTTATCCCATCTGTGAAACATGGTGGTGGTAGCATCATGGTTTGGGCCTGTTTTGCTGCAGCTGGGCCAGGATGGCTTGCTGTCATTGATGGAACAATGAATTCTGAATTATACCAGTGAATTCTAAAGGAAAATGTCAGGACATCTGTCCATGAACTGAATCTCAAGAGAAGGCGGGTCATGCAGTAAGACAACGACCCTAAGCACACAAGTCGTTCTACCAAAGAATGGTTAAAGAAGAATAAAGTTAATGTTTTGGAATGGCCAAGTCAAAGTTCTGACCTTAATCCAATGGAAATGTTGTGGAAGGACCTGAAGCGAGCAGTTCATGTGAGGAAACCCACCAACATCCCAGAGTTGAAGCTGTTCTGTACGGAGGAATGGGCTAAAATTCCTCCAAGCCGGTGTGCAGGACTGATCAACAGTTACCGGAAACGTTTCGTTGCAGTTGTTGCTGCACAAGGGGGTCACACCAGATACTGAAAGCAAAGGTTCACATACTTTTGCCACTCACAGATATGTAATATTGGATCATTTTCCTCAATAAATAAATGACCAAGTATAATATTTTTGTCTCATTTGTTTAACTGGGTTCTCTTTATCTACTTTTAGGACTTGTGTGAAAATCTGATGATGTTTTAGGTCATATTTATGCAGAAATATAGAAAATTCTAAAGGGTTCACAAACTTTCAAGCACCACTGTATAAGTCCAATATACGGTCCTTATTACACACCATATCTGTTTTAATTTCAGTTCTTTTTGATGCAGTTACAAGTCGGGTTGATACAGCAGGTACGTGTGGACAAACTGGAGCTCAATTTTGTTTTTCCATTTTTGGTCATTTGTGTATTTCCTGTAGTGAATAAACTATCTGTTTCTAGTGGATGGTGCCAACTATCCAGAACTCCATGAAGCCTTTTCAGGTAAAGCTTTTACATTTATTTGTTATTAGTTTTGCTTTGTTTTGTTTTGAATCAAGTGTATCTTATAAATGAAATAGAACCCAATCCAAGCATAATGCTGTTTAAAGGTAAAGTAAGTCCTCGGACTTGGTGGAGTGTTTTGACACTTGGCGGAGTGTTTTGTCGTGTGCTGTTCTGTATCTCCATGATGCTTTCGATACTGTCACATTCCCTTATTTTTTCTTTTAATCTATTCTGTTGTATTGTTGTGACTGTCTATTCTTTTCTACAAACTAAAAACAGTGCTATGAAAAATCCACTGATGCGCGGAAATAAAATGTTGGGGGTGGGGGTACTCTGCTAATGTTTGGGGAACGTAATCGCTGATGAGTACATTGTTTACTGGATGGGGGGGGGGGATCTAACGCCAGGTGTCTCTGTATTTTACAACATTGTACATGTTTATATATGACATCGTAGACCGTTTTACGACACAGCGTCATTTCTTTCTTACCATTTTCGGGTTACTCTTTTCAAACACGTGTTGACAATATAGCTTGCGATTAAGTGATAAAGATTTTTTCGGTATGTATGTGTCGCGGAGAGACATTGTACAGAGGGAGGATGGTGATAATGACAATGTGAAAAAAGTAAACAAGGAAAACGGCAATACAAGTAGTCGTCGACTTACGACTGCGTTTGGTTACGACTGACCGGTCGTAAACCGATCTGGTCGTAAGTCGGCCTATGTTAAATGAACGTAAGTATATTGTGATGTGTAATGATATTGTGATCATCTTAAAGTCTTATTTTATCAACATTTTCTTATTTCATTACCTTGGCTCATTATTTGGTTTAAGTCAAACACTGCATACTACACTGCGTACAGTACAATTCGTTTAATATGTGCAAAACAAAAAATACGAAATACAGGTGTGAAAAATAGAAAACATTTTAGTTTGAAACATACCAAAATACAAATGTAAAACATAGCAAAATACAAATCTAGTGACCGCTGGCATCACTGGTGCTTGGCTGTGGGTCGTCTACGTCATCATCAGCTGTTGCAGTGCTCGGGCTGGCGGGAGCATTTGCTCGTTTCATAAACCAGGAGCTGGGGCGCAAACTGTATGAAGGAGTGCGCGAGGGCACGTGAGAGAGACTGCGCATGTACCTGGAGCTGGGGCGGAAACTGTATGACGGAGTGCGCGAGGGAGCGCGAGAGAGACTGCACATGTGCCTGGATCTGGGGTGGAAACTGTATGACGGAGTGCGCGAGGGAGCGCGAGAGAGACTGCGCATGTGGCTGGAGCTGGGGCGGAAACTGTATGACGGAGTGTGCGGGGGAGCACGAGAGAGACTGTACATGTGCCTGGAGCTGGGGTGGAAACTGTTGTAAGTGGCGAGAGGTGCTGCCGGGAGCTGGGGCGGAAACTGTCGTACGCTCAGCTAGCTCAGCTGGGAAACACTTGCCAGTCATAACCAGACGGTCATAAAGTCGATCGGTCGTAAGTCACATAGGTCGTAAGTCGACGACTACCTGTATATAGATTTAGGTACTGCCTAAAAGTGGAGCTCCCATCTGTTTCTGGGTTGTAGAATTTTCTTATATCATAGCCAGCCTCTTGTTTTATTTCTTTACCCGCTCACACTGGCCACTCGGCGGTGTGTATGACTGGTAATTACTAACACTGGCCACTAGGCGGTGCGTATGGCTGGTAATTACTAACACTGGCCACTAGGCAGTGTGAATGACTGGTAATTACTAACACTGGTATGGTGGCAGGCATGCACAGGACAGAAACCATCAGAAAACAACTCGATGGGTTTCTTTATGTATCCACAATCTATGCCTCTGGGGCTCCGCTATCAAGAATCCGTGGAACTGGCAGTGGCTGGAATTTAAAGTCAGAATTCCAGTGGTAATTACTAACACTGGCCACTAGGCGGTGTGTATGACTGGCAATTACTAACACTGGCCACTAGGCGGTGTGTATGACTGGCAATTACTAACACTGGCCACTAGGCGGTGTATGACTGGCAATTACGAGCACTGGCCACTAGGCGGTGTGCATGACTGGTAATTACTAACACTGACCACTAGGTGGTGTGTATGACTGGTAATTACTAACACTGACCACTAGGCAGTGTGTATGACTGGTAATTTAAAAAGGACAGTGGGAGGGGCCCTGTATCTGGGGGCCAGGACTGGGCAAATGAGTTGAATCTCTTTTTCAACAGATTTGACTGTGCCACCCCACCCTCCCCCACTCACCATAGTCCTGACCTGTCTGTGATATCACTCCACCCCCCCCATAATACCTCTGACACCAACAGCTCCCTCCTCACACCACATCACCCCCCTCCGCTCCCTGCCAGACCGATCCACACACTCCACCACCGACCTCACTCTACAGGAGTCACACCTCAGCTACACCCCTCGCGTCTCCATAACAGCTGATCAGGTGTTGAAGGAGCTGAGGAGGATCAAGACGAGGAAAGCTGCTGGCCCTGATGGTATCAACTCCAGACTGCTTAAAGACTGCAGATCAGCTCTGTGGGATTCTTCTGTACATTTTCAACCTGAGCCTCAGTCTGGAGAGAGTTCCACTTCTGTGGAAAACATCATGTGTGGTTCCAGTTCCCAAGACTGCGCACCCCAGGGAGCTCAACCACTTTCGGCCAGTAGCTTTAACATCTCATCTAATTAAGATCATGGAGAGGATTGTTCTCTCCCACCTCCGACACCTGGTGAACAGCGAGATGGACCCCCTGCAGTTCGCATATCGACCGGGCAGTGGTGTGGATGACGCTGTTATTTACCTGCTACACTGGTCACTTTTGCACCTGGAGGGCACTGGGAGCAATGTGAGAATCATGTTCTTTGACTTCTCCAGTGCTTTCAACACAATCCACCCATCACTGCTTAGGGGGAAGCTGGAGGGAGCTGGTGTCGACTGCCACCTGGCTGCATGGATCATCGACTACCTCATTAACAGACCGCAGTATGTGAGGCTCCGCGATTGTGTGTCTGATGTGGTAGTCTGCAGCACAGGGGCTCCACAGGGTACAGTGCTCTCTCCTTTCCTCTTTACACTTTACACATCTGACTTCAGCTACAACACGGACAGCTGCCACCTCCAGAAATTCTCAGATGATACAGCCATCGTTGGACGTGTGTCAGAGGGGGACGATCTGGAGTACAGAGAGGTCATCACCAACTTTGTCGCCTGGTGCGAACTGAACCACCTGCGCATCAGCGCCAGCAAGACAAAGGAGGTGGTGATCGATTTCAAAAGGATGGTTCCTCAAATTGCACCAGTGAACATCCATGGTTTGGACATTGAGATCGTGGAGGAGTACAAATACCTGAGTGTTCACCTCAACAACAAACTGGACTGGACTAACAACACAGATGTCCTGTACAAGAAGGGCCAAAGTCGTCTCCACCTGTTGAGAAGACTGAGGTCTTTTGGTGTGTGCAGGACACTGCTTAGGACTTTTTATGACTCTGTGGTAGCATCGGCGATTTTCTACGCTGTGGTCTGCTGGGGCTGTGGAAGTTCAGAGAGGGACAGGAAGAAACTTAATAAACTGGTCAGAAGGGCTGGCTCAGTCTTGGACTGTCCTCTGGACTCCATTGAGGAGGTGGGTGAGAGGAGGATGTTAACCAAGCTGACGTCAATCATGGATAACCCCTCTCACCCCCTACATGAGGCTGTGGGGGCTTTAAGCAGCTCGTTTAGTAGTAGACTGCTACACCCACGGTGTAAGAAGGAGAGATACCGCAGGTCATTCATACCTACTGCTGTCAGACTGTATAACACCCACAACTTGTAACGAAGCAACAATAACCTGTTTGTCGTTATATTTGCACTACTTCACCACTTCTACCTCTGCCATCTCTCATCGATGCAATTATTATGTGCAATAATATAGGCCCTAAACTATTTTTATGCATATTTATATATAAAATCAATAAGGCAATTTTTCTATACTTTTTCACAGTAGATAATGCAAATAGCCCTCTGTATTTAATCTTTCATTTGTCTAATTTTTATTTCAGTTTTATTTATCTGTCTGACATTTTCTTGCTACTGTAACACGTGAATTTCCCCGATGTGGGATGAATAAAGTGAATCTAATCTAATCTAATCTAATCTAATCTAATCTAATCTAATCTAATCTAATTTCTAACACTGGCCACTAGGTGGTGTGTATGACTGGTAATTACTATAACAGTGGTATGATGGCAGGCACGCACAATGACCGAAACCATCAGAAAACAACTTGATGGGTTTCTTTATGTATCCACACTCTGCCTATGGGGCTCCGCTGGAGCTCCGCTATTAACCCTTTGATGCAAAACATATGCACACCCCTTCTAATGCACAACATGGCTCAAAAATGACCCGCATTCATTTTCCAGGTTATTTCATGCTGACTGAGTTTTTCTTTGCTCTATCTTTTGAAATCAATTTATTTAATGATTGAATATTCCAAGTATTCTTTAAATATCTTGTTTTTAATTACCACAAATCATTCATTTAATTTTTTCTTTCCTACTTTATGAACAAAAATACTTTTTATATTACTACACATGGGTCATCCAAGTGTGATTTAAAATTAAATGTCTTAATACTATAATAATAATTTTTCAAGTAATTACTTTAGCAGTGAATGGGGCCAGTTATTTATTTATTTATTTATTTATTAACTATGTAGTTAGCTAAGCCAACTACAATAAAATTAGCTAACTAAAGTAGAATATGTCAACAGCTCAGTAGCTAATAGTAATTACTTGTAACTTTCTGACAAGTAATCTACTCACTCAAGGTAACCTAAACATAATCAATTTTTTTCTAAGGTAATGTTAGAACAATTGAAAACCATTACTTCCATGTATTAGATGGGCAAAGGGCGCTGTGCTGAGCTGTGAAATGTCTGACACAAGCACAATTCACAGTTCCCACCAAACGCTGGAGTAAATGCATGCGGGTCGTTTCTGACCCATGTGTGTAAACTTGATGTAGAATTACAAAAGCTGCGCTTGTTCATAACTTAAGAAAGGAAAAATAAAAATGATGATTCGTGCTAAACAAAAACAAGATATTTACTGCATATTTGGAAAAGTAAATGACAAAATGAATTTATTTCAAAAGTATATCATAGAAACACTCAGCCATACATGAAATAACCTGGAAAATGAATGCAGGTCGTTTTTGACCCATGTTGTGCATTAGAAGGGTAGTGATACAAAAAGGGTTTTTATTCAAAAAGTAAGAAAGGAAAAACTAAAATAAGGATGTATGATGATCAAAAACAAGTTAATTGAGGAATACCTTGAATACTGAATGATGGAATTAATTTATTGCAAAGATATAGAAGATAAAAACTCAGCCGGGTCACTTTTGACCCATGTTTTGTATCAAAGGGTTAAGAATCTGTGGAATTGGCAATGGCTGGAATTTAAAGTCGGAAAAGAATATCTTTATGAACACATCCGAAAGATCATGGAACCAGGCAAGGCGTACTGCACGTTATGCCATCAGGATGTAAAATACGGATCGGGAGGAAGAACGTGCTTGGTTGATCATGTGCAGGGAAAGAAACACGCAGAACTGGTGAAATTAAAGCTGTCAGATTACAGATCACCAGGTATTTATATCTCGTTTTCATATTTGTCTGTTGATCATGCATGATACTTTTTATGAAATATTTTTACTTGATTTTATAAACTTTCCAAATGGTTTTACTGTGGTTCTTGAAATGCCTATCAGTATTTTCAATCTTCATTTAATTCATGTAGCTAAACTGTTCTTAATTAATGTATGTTGGTTTATAAGTAAAAAAAAAATATTTCAAGTCATGGTCTATTTTTTCAATATTATGAAAAATACTGATGACATTTTAATGTCAAAACAAAGCTATAATCATTAAAATATGCACGTTTTGGGAGCAATTTTCTCTTTCAGGAGATGCTAAGAATGTTTTACTTGATGCAAGATTTACTTGGTTTCTGGGGCCATGTGGACTCCATACCCTCAGCTTCTGGGGGGCTGTGACCCCCAGACCCCCTGCATTTTTTTTTTCCTTGGATTTTACTTTTTTCATTTCACACCCCTGTAAAAAGAATACGTGTAGCATTTTGTCATATTCTTTTGTACGTCTTCAAAATGCTTTCTATTTGATCATATTCCTTTCTGCTCTCTTATAATATACTCTATTATATTGTCCTAATGTCTATCGTAGTCTATATTATTATTTTTTTATGTGTGTGTGTGAGATGTTCTCTTCTGTTCTGTGCACATGCACTCTCGTCTCTATGTTCTATCTTAATATACTAATTTGTCATATTCTGTTGTATTCTCTCCTAAGTTATCCTACTCTAGCCTATTCTATTCTCTGTTTCTATCCATAATGCATTATACTGTCATTCTTAGTCCTGGGTATGACTTTAAACTGCAACCGGTGGTGAATCTCAGGTCCGGGAGGGCTTGAGTGTTTGGGAAAGTGGAATAACCCCTTAATCACCATTGCTCCCAGGTCCCCTCTGACCTGGAGTGGTTAAACCTCCCTGGGTTCCAGCTATGGGTTAAATAGTACATCACTAATAAGGTGCTGGCAGCAGGGCGCTTTTCGGTGCAGTGTGGCAGATGAACCCAACAGGGTCAATGGCACATCACCAGATGGCATGCGGAAGAGTCATTCAAATGGCCAGTGGTTGGCATCATTCGGCAAGTCAGTTGTCACTACGGGGCAACTTCTATACCCGTCAGGTCTGTGGCACTTTTATGCACCACTTGGCATCAGGTCTGGAGGTCCAGGGAGACAACACGATGGGGGCACGATATCATTTGTCTTAGCTTACTGTGCAAGGCGCTTCATTAGGAGAGGAGAATAAGAAAGCCCTTTGGCGCCCATTCATACTATCGCTGCGGACGACTCTGTCGCTTTGGTGCGGGCCTCGCGACCCATCTGCGTTTCTACGCATCCTAATGAAGTAGTCATCATTGTTAGCGATGGACAGCCAATGACGAAGTCCTCGGACTGAGTCACAACTGACCATGAACAAGCCATAATTGGTCATAATACTGGTTTAATGACTAACATTTTACATTATTAACTGTTAACTAACGCCAGGGTCAGACTCCATGATATTTTTGTCTTTCGCAATGGTTAACATGTCAGATTAGGCATAAATTCTTGCTGTGTTTGACTTGGGAGACTGACAACACTCCAAGGTTGACCCTGACCAATCATTGTTCATGTCCTTGCATGTCGTCAGGGAGGAGAGACAAGAAACTGTTGATCATGGCGAACAGAAATAACATCAAGGAAAACGTTGTAGGAGTTGTCAATCTAGGCAAGGAATTTTAAAAAAATACAAAAAAATCTGACACCCTAGACTTTTCATTGAGGTATCATGAGGCATCCCAGACCCCACATCGTTGCTCTGCTCTTCAGTTATGTCACACTACATCTGTCGGCCTGTTCGTATTCAGGCCCGATCCAGGAAATTTGTCAGCCATGATGAAATCATTTCAAAATCAAGCTGAATTTCTTAAGTCTGCTCCTGGCATAACATGCTATATAACAATTATTCACCAAAGACAAAGTGAATAACATTGATTACACAGACTATTTCATTACACATACTATTCCCTTCTAGCGGGTTTCATTCATTTGGTTTGGTAGCATGCAATATCGTTAGCATATCGCTTGTCCTACGTGTATTACGTCACTCTACCCAATGGAGAATGAGCATTGAATATGGTTTGCGATATTGTACGTTGTCAAGACATGACGTCACACGTTGGACCACAAATATCCAGTGAGATACTTTTCTGCTATGCATATGCACAATCATTTCTTTGCTTGCCATGAAAGAGAAAGACACGTCGAACACCCGAAAGGCTACCAAAACTTCATTAGATATTCTTCATGTATATTTACAAGAGAAAAACATACCAACGGACATCGAAAAACTGGAAAAGAGACACATCAGAGGTAAAACTTCAGACTCAGACTGTGGCTATAGAACTTGAACCACAACATGGTTGTCATCTCGGAGACGCTTTCGGCTTTGCAAGGAATAAGTATTTTGGAGACCAAATGGAATTGAATTGAACAGAAATGGACAGATATGGACGAAATGGACAGATATGGACGAGTTGTGTGGACGTGTAAAGACTGCGTCTGTTCGAAAGCCCAAACAATCTCTATCTTATCGACATTCGGCTCCCTGAACAGCACCGGCCTCGATCTAGGCCGTTGCTGGGACAACATTTCCCCCAGAAGGTCACTGCTGGGAGACACTCTCGCATTGTTTGCATTCCTTCCCCAATTTTCCGCGGTTGCCGTTTTTCACCCCCAGTGTGACAAGCAGGTGTGTGACCAGCACCGCTTGCATGGCTGCAGGAGCGGACGGCTGCTTGCTTGCGCTGGGTTACCTCTACTTCCTCCCCTCCCCTCCCCTCCCCTCCCCTCAAGTCCCATGTTTTAAAGTGTACTTGTGTTATTGTGTGCTTGTGCGGAGGTTTTTAAATGCTCCCACACTGTACTCCTGATAGGAGCATAGTGGGGGGTGTTCTTTTTTTCCTCATCTTTCCTCATGTTACTACTGTGTTTCTTTTTCTTTTATCCCTGTCTTCCTGTCCTGTTCCCCCTCTGTAAGGACAGGTTGATGGTCAATTTCACTGGTAACAGTGACAATAAAGGGTTCATTCATTCATTCATCTATGCTGACTCACATAAAATACTTTGTTTTGAAATCGATAAAATAAACCACAATCCCACCTTATCTTTGAATAGTTTTAGACCAAACTTCAGAGCACCTTTAGTGCTTTTCGGAACAGCATTCTCTTTCATCATTTGTAATTCTTCCGCACTTATGGTGACAAAGTGTTTGGTGACATTTTGCTGAGTCGCTCGAGGTGATTATCAAGAAATAGTCCGAACTTCTCGACCAATCAGCACGCGATTTTCTCTAATCACCTCCGTATTTATACGATTTATTCTCTACTGCATTAGTTATCATCATACCACAGCATTTTTGAAATCACGCTATCCAGTCAGTCAGACATGATGAAATCCACCACACTTTTGGGTTCATTAAAATGGTTTGCATTGAAAAAATAAATAAATCATTTGGTTCTTTGGTAGATGGATTAAAAGCTTTGTTAGATGGATTACTTAATGAAAGACTGTAATATAAATCGTATAACTGTTACTCAGAGTAATGCTTACACATTCTTACATGTAGTTTTAAAAGTACAGAAATATTGCTTTTTGTAATCTTTCTATGAATATTAGTCATACTTATGGGTTTTTTCTTTTGTTTTTGTGTGTGTGTGTGTGTGTGTGTGTGTGAGATAGGACATGGACTTGTCCCGGATGGTGGAGCGCCTCCTGAAGCTTGCTGTGAGTACAGGACACTCGTAAAAGTCCTGTTCGTATTTCCTTCTGTCCTCACTGTAAATGATATCACTGTCGCTAACTAGAGGTGGCACCGATATCCAGTATCAGTACCAGTATTAGGACAATATCAGCAGAAAATTCTGGCTCCGGAATGAAAGAATGAACCCAGTACAATCTTGCTCCAAGCTAACACCATATTATAACATGCCATTCATTTCCACGCTATGCAGTGGCTTTCTGTTTATTTCTTTTACTCAGGGTATATACAGGAATCCTGACGTTAAATAGTTCAATACCTTTTAAGACCATTTCTCAGACCTTTTGTATATATTTTAAGATCTCAACACCACTTCCAGCTGTAACCAGTTACATCAGCGACACACCTTGAATTTACTTTTACTATTCCTTAATTTTGAGATTGCAAAATTCAGAAAGACCGGAAGGGACCAAAGCTTAAGAGAATAAATTGACTGACCCAAAGGCAAAAAAGTATATTACGTTTGTTACTACAGTATATAACCCATAAAAGGACCTTTGCATTGCATTGTCATACTGAGAGCAGTCAGTCAGTGGGTCATGAGAAATGTTTGACCTTTCATCTGGCATAGAATTTAGCAGGATCATAGACATACAGTATGGTATATGAGTGGGATTCCAGAGCTGAAAGTACATGGAAGTGAAATGAAACGCCCTCTTCGCTCTGTGTTGGCGTGTCGTGGTGTTGTCAGATGGTGTAACAGACTGAGCTAGCGAGCTAGTAGGCTATCAAGTCACTTGTCTTTGTCAGAACTATCATTAGTTTAAATTAAGCCCAGAATTAAATATCTAACGTCTCAGAAACAACAAGTGTTGCCAGGTAGAGGTCTGCGCGGGACAGAATTTTCACTCCCGCCCATTCCCGCAAAGAATTATGATTTTCAGTCCCGCTCCCGCCTGTAAATCCCACATGATGCAGACATTCGCGTTATTGTCATTGGCTTGGGGAATTAAACATGCTGAGCTTAGCTGAGCTCTCCACTGACCGATCCTTCACCTAGCGCACGTAGCGAGGGTGCGCACTGCCAGGCGGCATGCGCAGCTGAGGCCTTACAGAGATACCCATTGTGAGCTTCACTAGAGGAGCTCTGCTCTTCTGCCATGATCGGAGATTTCAAACACGGAAGAGCGGAAAGGAATCGGAAACGTACGCGAGATTAGACCACATCCGCAAATTTAGGCATCTTAAAATGTTTTTATTAATGCCAAATAAAATATCCAGCACAAATTATATATGATAGACTGTGGCAGCGGGGGCATGGCCAAGCAGCAGTCTGTGAATGGAGGGTGGGGTCGGGGAAGGTAAGTGGCTAGGTCATTACACCTGATGTCAGTTTGTGTGTGTGTGTGTGTGTGTGTGTGTGTGTGTGTGTGTGTGTGTGTGTGTGTTTGTTGCAGGGATGGAGTATAAAGGGAGGGGGACAGGAGAGAAGAGGGATTTGCTCCCCGACCACAACACGTGTGTGTGAGTGAGTGAGTGAATGAAAGAAAGAAAGAAAGAAAGCTGAAAAGCTCAATAGTGTGTGTGAACACGAACTCTCGCCTGCCGTGCTTCTGTGCGTCCCGGGTTTTGGCACCACTGTAGTAATCCCCGATGTGGGTGGAGCACAGAAGCACGGCAGGCGAGAGTTCGTGTTCACACGCATGCACTTTATTGAGCTTTTCAGCTTTCTTTCTTTCTTTCTTTCTTTCTTTCTTTCTTTCTTTCTTTCTTTCTTTCACTCACTCACTCGTTGTGGTCGGGGAGCGAATCCCTCTTCTCTCCACTCCCCCTCCCTTTATACTCCATCCCTGCAACAAACACACACACACACACACACACACACACACACACACACACACACACACACACAAATTGACATCAGGTGTAATGACCTAGCCACTTACCTTCCCCGACCCCGCCCTCCATTCACAGACTGCTGCTTGGCCACGCCCCCGCTGCCACATAGACACAAATTAATAATTTATAAATTTTATTTTAAACACGTTTTTAGTTAGCGGGACTGCAGCTTATCATCTCTCCCGCCCGCTCCCACATTGTGCACTCCCCCTCCTGCCCGCGCCCGCAATGAGCTTTCAAAATTTGTCCCGCACCGCACTGCTTTGCGTTGGGTCCCGCGGGACTCCCGCGGGAGTGCAGGGCTCTATTGCCAGGCAAAACAAACCTCGCCCAGCAGCACTTATTTTATACCTATATGTTGATAATGGTAATCTTTCTCAACCATCAGCTGTCAGGTTATAGTCCTATGAAAATCCATGACCTTGAGTTTGACATTTCAAAGTAATTCAAGGTCAAAGGTCATGGCGGCAACTGGAAGCCCATATGGGACTTCTTATATGTTGATAACAGTAAACATCTGGCTATTGTGAACCATTTTAAAGTTATAGCCCTTTGAAAACCCATGACCTGCAGTTTGACCCTTCAAGGTCAAAGATCATGGTGTCAGATGAAAGCTCATATGGCACTTCCTATAAGTTGATAATGGTAAATATCTGTCTATCCTCAACCATTTTCAAGTTACAGCCGTCTGAAAATCTGTGACCTTGAGTTTGACCTTTCAAGGTCAAAGATCATGGTGCGAAATGAAAGGCCATATGAGAGTTCCTATATGCTCATAATAGTAAACATTTGTCTATCGGCAACCGTTTTTGAGTTATAATGGAAAATGTGTTATTTTAACCGAAAGATTGACCTTTGCAGTAACCTTGACCTTGACCCGATTACCCCCAAAATTTAATCAGGTAATCTACAGACCATTGCCCACCTACCCTGAAAATTTGAAGTCAATCAGTGCAACCGTCTAGACGCTAGATTGTTAACAGGCAGACACACACACACACACACAAACAAACAAACAAACAAACAAACAGACCACACTGATTTCTCCGTTGTGGGTGAGGTAACAACAACAACAACTGCTTACAAGGTGCTCCAAGCTGTTCATTTTAGCAAATTAATCAACCAGACAGTCATGTAATTTTCACACCATCAAAGATGACAAACAATCTGATTGGCCGCTGCCGGAGAAATTTGCTCCTCATTTGCATAGGATTAAATTTTCCCAATTTCTTTTTTGCCAAATTCGTTCATCTACATCACCGTCACCTGCCACTAATAGAAAATAAACAAAACGAAGAACTTGGCTTTGTTTGAATGTATTTTCAGCATAAATGAACTGACACAGAAGAATCCCACAAGTGATATGCAGTTATGCAAGATAGATAGATAGATAGATAGATAGATAGATAGATAGATAGATAGATGGGGCTTTAACTTTTTAATCCAGTCGGACAAGCCACAAGAGTTTTCACTCATCCTGACCAGAACCTTTTTCTTCCTTTGTATTTACTAGTTCAGTGAAAGGAACATGATTAACAAAGTTTTTATCAAAAAGCAGATATAGTTATGATGATCATTATCCATCCATCCAGTCCAACAGGGTTGCAGGCAAGCTGGAGCCTATCCCAGCTGACTGACTCGAGGGTGCACCCCGAGAGGCGGGGTACACCCTCGACAAGTTGCCAGGTTATCGCAGGGCTGACACATAGACACAGACAACCATTCACACCTACAGTCAATTTAGAGTCACCAGTTAACCTAACCTGCATGTCTTTGTACTGCGGGGGAAACCGGAGCACCCGGAGGAAACCCATGCGGACAACATGCAAACTGAACTCAGAAAGGCCCTCGTCAGCCACTGGGCTTGAACCCAGGACCTCCTTGCTGTGAGGCAACAGTGCTAACCACTACACCACCGTGCCACTCATGATGATCATTATGCTTTCATGATTTATAATTTTTAAATAAAACTCAAACTTTAACTGTAACAATAAACAACGTGTTGCCAGGCAAAACAAATCTCGCCCGGTAGCAATTTGTTTTTTTTTTGATTGTTTCTAAGTGCAACTAAAGAGCTCTTCAGAGGAGCTAAGATTTCCTTACATATAATTATGTAGTAAATCTGTAATAGCTATAATTTTGACCTTTTTGGTGACCTTGACCTTAACCGGATGACCCTCAGAATGTTGGAGGTTCTATTTGAGACCAATGCCCATCTTTTCTGAAAGTTTCATGAAGATTGGTCCAGCCATTTTCCCTTAATGTCTCATCTCATCTCATCTCATTATCTCTAGCCGCTTTATCCTGTTCTACAGGGTTGTAGGCAAGCTGGAGCCTATCCCAGCTGACTACGGGTGAAAGGCGGGGTACACCCTGGACAAGTCGCCAGGTCATCACAGGGCTGACACATAGACACAGACAACCATTCACACTCACATTCACACCTACGCTCAATTTAGAGTCACCAGTTAACCTAACCTGCATGTCTTTGGGCTGTGGGGGAAACCGGAGCACCCGGAGGAAACCCACGCGGACACGGGGAGAACATGCAAACTCCGCACAGAAAGGCCCTCGCCAGCCACGGGGCTCGAACCCGGACCTTCTTGCTGTGAGGCGACAGCGCTAACCACTACACCACCGTGCCGCCCCTCCCTTAATGTTACTAACAATAAAACAAACATAACAGAAGCCCCACTGAAAACAGTACGTCACCCCCTGGTGGACTCTGTCCCAGGCGAGGTAACTAGAGACCTGTGCAGGTCTGAGCTCAGCCTTTGTCTGATTGGGAGATAGAAGCTTCGGGACATAAATAGAAAAAAATATATGCGAATATATGAAGTACATCAACGCTAGGATTCGAACCATCATTGCAAAACCTACTCCTTTCCTGGACAGTGCTCTAGACCACTCAGCATTGCACTGCAAATTGAGGTTATGTAACATGGCACTTACATAGTCAGTATGTAGCAGCACCACACTGCGACTGTGGAATCGCTACCTGAGGCTGCCACGCCAATTACATTCTTAAACACGCTCAAATTCGGTTAAACATACACATACAGACAGGGGCCTCTATAGAGATCTTGCATGTGACGTCACAGCCGATCCAGATTGTAACAAACGCCATCTTGTCGGTCAAACGCCATATTTCCGCCTTCTACTTCTGCTTCTACTTCTACCTTTTCTTCTGGAAAACCCTACTATATACAATTCTACTACAACGGCTGCGGCTACAAGCTCTCCCTACCTGTGCACATTTTTTGTGTGTATTCTTGCGTGTTGTTCGTCTGTATCGGACTTCAATATCCACTACAACCGTATGGACTTACTGGACATTGGTTTCCAGCAGAAAATGACGGTTTGTAGCGATTTCCATCGCATGCACAACATTCCGGACGAGATAGCGAGACCAGCGGGGTCTCCGTGGATTGTTATCGGGTCTGGCAGGCGAAGGAGGCGAGATGAAGCAAAAGCGAGGCTGCAGGCAGAGCCGGCCTGTTGACTAAGCTCAGAAAACAGCCACTCAAATCTCCACTGCTAAACCTCTACCTCTCCAACGCCAGATCCATGGTAAACAAGACGGACGATTTGGAATTACAGCTGGAATTACCTTATTCTATTCTATAATCGGCTGGTCAGTGCTATACTAGATACTGATATATCTAGTATTAGTACTCAATACTTAAGTGACTTACCCGTCCAATGAGGATTGTTATTTTCTTGTTTACAAGATGCCGCGGCTGACAAATCCTGAATTTCTGTAAAGATAACTGTCCAGAGATTTATAAGCACGCAGTGCTTCACCACTGAACAGCGAGGGAAAGTTCATGAGGTAATTATACACGTCTGGGTATTCCGCTGGCAGTTCAATATCCACTGACACGGTCATGAAAACTACGTCCGGTAAGCGATAAGGGTCACTAATCTGTAGATTGTTTATTTTAGACATATATCTAGTTATCTGTTCATTAGAAAAATGAGCCGTGTAGTCCGTCGGTTGAAATTGATCCATTCTGTACACAAGTGCAGCAGTATTCAGCGGTGTTTTTTACCGACAAGATGGCGGCTGTTAACTTTCCGGTCACGTGACTGCAAGATCTCTATAGGCTTCAGCCAAAAGCCAATCCAAAAGCTATCCAAAGCCCCATTATGGTGCGTGTGTTCTAACCCATTACCTGAGCTGCAGTTTTAAGAGTTAGACTCGCCCAAATTCAAAGCTTCTATCGGAAATAAAGTTACATCTCAATTAGTCCAGTAAAACCTGAAGTATAAATTAATTTAAAGAAAATGATTTGGACATGATAAGGGTGACAGAATCGTGCTGTGAATGAAAACAAACCGTAAGCGAGTTTGGCACCGTCGGAAAATTCCCACAAAATATTTTACGACATTTGTGATGTTAATGTGAACCATACAAAAGAAAAATACAATGAATGTCCAAATGAAATGAAGATTCACTGAGGTGTTTGATCACCATTTGTCCGATTTCGATGAAGTCTAATAATATATAATTAGATATTACGCCATGGTTATTTTTATACATGCACCTGCTGTACTCGGCTTCCCTGGAATTTCGTAAACAATAACACGGCTGGATCACTGAGGGGATTGAACTAGTTTTGTTGGAACTTTACTGATGTAACTCTGGAATAATTATAAAAATGATGATTTTTAACAAATATTCAACTTGTCCTGCAGATTTGACTTGTCCGGACCAAACATTTGGTTGTCCCGGACAGTCGGACTACCGTTAATGTTGAGCCCTGATAGATAGATAGATAGATAGATAGATAGATAGATAGATAGATAGATAGATAGATAGATAGATAGATAGATAATACAAACTCTTTGGACGAATCGGCTGTTCACATTGTAAAAATATCTACAAAAATTTTAATATTGCGTAAAATGGTGATTAAGACTTTTTTAAAGGGCCTTAATTTTCACCAAATTGATTCATTTCCTTTTAACATATATTTAAATGGAAACAGTTTTGTTTACATATTTTTATTTTATTATATTTGCCATAAATACGTATTGTTCTGGAATCACTTATTAAGCTGTGCAATTTTTATACACGTTTATGTTGTATTATTCTTATTTTTTTCAAATATTACAATTTTCTAGATGTCGTCACCTATGATTGTTTCCCTGTAGGACAGTAATGATGCCCGTCTTAAGTCAATAAACATACGTTCGAAAAGTTTGGGTTGTTTTTTGGTATCGTTATCAAAAAAAGAAAGTGTTATTGTGCCGTGTCTCCCTCTCATCCCTCCCTCTTCTTCTCCTACAGGTCCCTAATCATTTAATATGGCTCATCTTTTTTTACTGGTTATTCCACTCCTCCATGAACTTTGTCGCTGAACTGATGCAGTTTGGAGACCGAGAGTTTTACCGAGACTGGTGGTGAGTATACAGGATACAGCATGCTGTTGTTCTAGACCACGGCACGGTGAGAAACGATCACGCAGATCTTACATTAGTGATATAAACTTTCCATAGCAGACCCTATTTACAGGCCCTTCATCAACTCCATCATGTATTCATTTTAAAGAAGCCATTTTTAACCCTTTGGTGTCTGGGACATGAAAGTCGACAAGACAGGTCTTTACCACACACCACACCACGACCACCACTGTGTGAGCTTTGTGCACTACATTTTAAGCAAAATGGAACAGGTTCTGTCAGGGGGTGGAGCTTTTCTGGGCCAGAAAAGCAGAAACAAAAGCTTGAAATGAAGGCATGAGCCAGATCTTCTCCATGACAATATTGCGAATGACAGTTTTCCGAATGGAGCTTTGAAGTGAGGTGATTGTTCCAGGTTTAAAATACACTTTGAAAAAGTACAAGCTGCGACTTTAAGGTAGTGAAAATGGCAGTGTGAGTGGAAACGGCGTGGCTGCTGTCTGCTCGAGTCTGAGATGTTTCTTATATCTGTAGGAACTCAGAAACTGTGCCATATTTCTGGTCAAACTGGAACATCCCTGTCCATAAATGGTGCCTGCGGTGAGTCCGAGCTCGCTCAATCGCTCTTTCTTTCTTTCACATCACATGCTCTTTTTCTTATGCTCTTTCTTTCTTACCTTCTTTCTTTCACTGTTTCTTTCTTTCGTTCTTTATCACATGCTCTTTCATTCTTTCACTGTTTCATTCTTTATCACTTGCTTTCTTTGTTTATTTCTTTCATTCTTTCACATCACATTCTCTCTTTTGTTCCTTCTTTTGTTGTTTCTTTTGTTCTTTCCCATCACATGCTCTTTCTTCCTTTCTCTTCTTTCATTGTTTCTTTTGTTCATTTTTTCACATCATATGCTCTTTGTTTCTTTTTTCTTTCGTTCCTTCTTTCACATCACATGCTTTCTTTCTGTCTTTCATTGTTTCTTTCATTCCTTCTGTCACATCACATGCTCTTTCTTTTTCATTATTTCTTTCATTGTTTCTTTCTTTGCTTCATTCTTTCACCACATGCTCTTTCTTTTTTCTCCTCTCTTTTTTTCTTTCACATGCTCTTTCTTTCGGTCTTTATCGCTTGCTCGCTCTTTCACATGCTCTTTCTTTTGTTCCTTCTTTCATTGTTTCTTTCTTTCATCATCACTTGCTCTTTCTTTTTCTTTCATTGTTTCTTTCTTTCTTTCTTTCTTTCATTGTTTTTCTTTCCTTCCTTCATTCTTTCACCACATGCTTTTTCTTATGCACTCTTTTTTTTCATTGTTTTTCTTTCATCACTTGCTCTTTTTCTTTCATTGTTTCTTTCGTTCATTCTTTCACATCACATGCTTTCTTTGTCTTTCATTGTTTCATTCCTTCTGTCACATCATGCTCTCTTTTTCATTATTTCATTGTTTCTTTCTTTGCTTCATTCTTTCACCACATGCTCTTTCTTTCTTCTCTCTTTTTTTTCTTTCACATGCTCTTTCTTTCGGTCTTTATCGCTTGCTCACTCTTTCACATGCTCTTTCTTTTGTTCCTTCTTTCATTGTTTCTTTCTTTCATCATCACTTGCTCTTTCTTTTTCTTTCATTGTTTCTTTCATTCGTTCTTTCACATCACATGCTCTTTTTCTTTCATTGTTTTTCTTTCCTTCCTTCATTCTTTCACCACATGCTTTCTTTCTTATGCACTCTTTTTTTCATTGTTTCTTTCTTTCATCATCACTTGCTCTTTCTTTTTCTTTCATTGTTTCTTTCGTTCATTCTTTCACATCACATGCTCTCTTTCATTGTTTCTTTCACATGCTCTTTTGTTCCTTCTTTCATTGTTTCTTTCTTTTGTTCTTTCACATCACATGCTCTTTCTTTCATTCTTTTTTCTTTCACATGCTCTTTTTCATTCGTTCTTTCCTTCATTCTTTCACCACATGCTCTTTCTTTCATTATTTCTTTTCTTGCATTCCTGCATTCATACCTTGTGGCTACTTCATTAGGATTTTCTACAGTGCATCAGACTCGGGGTTTAACAGTAATCTCACTCACACATTTGTATTTCTTCACTAATTTGTTGCTTTGTCTTTCTTCTCGACTCTCAGGCACTTCTATAAGCCCATGCTGAGACGAGGGGTGAACAAGCTGACCGCTCAGATCGCCGTGTTTTTTCTCTCTGCTTTCTTTCACGAGGTTTTAAACACTTTAACATCATTTCATTTATTAAATCAGAAAACAGCTGACAGTCTCAGACCTTAATCATGAAAGAGCTTTGAGTTTGTGCAAAAATGTTCTAAATGTCCAAATTAAGAAAGTTGAGTTTTTATTTCAATTTTAAATGAAGGTAGAAAACCGATTAAGTTTTTGCATTGTTAAACAGGATGTTTTATTTTGAGCATCTCTCCTTTTAGACCCCACACTGAGCCATGTTAATGATGTTTCTGTTTGTCGTGTCCCCCTCAGTACCTGGTGAGCGTGCCGCTGAAGATGTTCCGGCTCTGGGCGTTTATGGGAATGATGGCTCAGGTCAGTGACAAACCCCTGATGCTGCCAGTGAACTCAGAAATCCTGAGTAAGGTTGCGTTTTTAATTGGTGGTTTTGCTGGTTTCAGGTTCCACTTGCCTTGTTCGTGGGCCGCTTCCTGAGAGGTAACTATGGCAACGCCATGGTGTGGATCTCTCTGATCATCGGGCAGCCCATCGCTGTGCTCATGTACGTCCATGATTATTACGTGCTTCATTATGGAAGTGCGACAGAGGGCGGGGCTTCACCACAATAAGCAATACGTTGGACACACACACATCAAACCTGTTTTTAAATGAAAGATTTTTAAGGATATAAGCAAGAGGAGTGCTTACGTCATTACCATGAAGAGGCAAGTCCTCTGCTAATGCACTTTATAAGCATAGAGAGAAATAGAGAGAGAAAGAACCAACCAAAGAAAGAAACAAAAAAATAACAGAGGGAATTAGAAAAAAGACACACACAGACAGAGAGAGACAGACCTGTGTCTGAAATCACTCACTCGTTCACTACTCCCTTCTCACTATATAAGGAATTCTATATCGAGAACTATATAGTGAGCTCATTGGTAAAATAGAAAAAAAAAAAAAAACGCTTTCGGACACTACTCCACCGCGCCGTTATTTACGTCATTACTGTTGCACAATTAAAATGTGCAGATCAGTCGGCTGGTGGGTTTTCAAAATAATAAATACACACGTATTTTTGTGATAAATCCATATTATACTGAGCGTATTTCCCACATTTATCAATACAAAGTACTTTGTGTCTGCTGCATCTTTCAGTTCTTTTAAATCAAGGCTGAATACTTTTTCTTTCTTTCTTTCTTTCTTTCTTCTTTGTCGCTGCCTTTTATTAAATAAATTTGAGGCTTTTGATTAATTCCTTGCTCTGCACTAGAACTTTTATTCTTGCATTTTATGTCTTATTCTATTTGAGCTTATTTTTTGTTCTCTTAGTATTTTTAATTGTACTTGAATGTCTGTTTATAACGTGTTTGTTTCTTCCTCAGTCCATTCACCCCAACATACTTTTTTTTTTCTTTTTCTCTCAGCGCAACCACAATGCATGATGGGATACAGTATATTGCTTGGTTAGTGACCATCAGTTGTACACTACTTTTCACGGTGAATTGTGGGATACTTTGAGTGCACAATATAGGGTGTAATAATTCTCACTATACATTCGGACAGCACTACAAAATAATGAACTCACTATATAGTCCACTATACAGTGAGTGAGTGATTTCGGACATAGGGTGACAGACAGACAGACAGAGAGACAAACACAGACATACAGAGAGAGAGAAAATAGAGAGACCGAAACACACAGACAGAGAGAGAGAAAAGAGAGAGACCGAAACACACAGACAGAGAGAAAAGAGAGAGAGAGAGAAAAGAGAGAGACAGAGAGAGACACAGACATACAGAGAGAGAAAATAGAGACAGAGAAACACAGACATACAGAGGGAGAGAGAAAAGAGAGAGACAGAGACAAACAGAGACAAACACAGAAAATAGAGAGATAGAGAAACACACAGACATACAGAGAGAGAAAAGAGAGACAGAGAAACACACAGACATACAGAGGGAGAGAGAAAAGAGAGAGACAGAGACAAACACAAAGAGACAAACAGAAAATAGAGAGACAGAGAAACACACAGACATACAGAGAGAGAGAGAAAAGAGAGAGACAGAGACAAACACAAAGAGAGAGACAAACAGAAAATAGAGAAACACACAGACATACAGAGAGAGAGAGAGAAAAGAGAGAGACAGAGACAAACACAGACATACAGAGAGAGAGACAGACACACAGACACAGAGACAAACACAGAGAGAAAATAGAGAGACAGAGAAACACAGACATACAGAGAGAGACAGAGACAAACACAGACATAGAGAGAGAGACAGACACACAGAGAGAGCACGAGAAAGACAGCCAGACAGAGGGAGAGAGAGACATACAGACACAGATATACAGAGACAACCAGACAGAGTGAGCAAGAGAGAGACAGACAGACAGTGAGCAAGAGAGACACAAACAGACAGCACACGTAAGAGAGACACAGACAGAGACAGACACACAGAGAGCCTGAGAGAGAGACAGCCCAGCCAAAGCATCAGCATTAAATTGTCCTGATGATCACAGTGAGCTCACCCCACTGGTCCCTGGCCATTTTTCCCTCCTCTTGTGTTTCGGTGATGTTTCATGAACTTTATCTGCACTTTGTAAGGGTGTGTAATTCAGTTCCGATTGTTATAGTTTTGCTTCCTTTACATTCTAACACTATCAGTAACGCATGTGTTTCCTGAAGCTTGGCTGACTTTCATCATCAGTTATTATTGATCAAATCATTAATTACAAACGTGTTCTATTTGAAAACTTGATGTAAAAATGGTTTATCTTTAGAAACAGTGTTTAAGCTAACTGATTCATGTTCAAGGGTTGTACATTTTAATTTCAATTCAAATGCAATTAATTTGCTGTTGTACTTTCAAGATCCTGGAGCAGTACTGAGTTACTGTCACATTCTTTTCACCCAAAGATATCGAGGACATGAATTACTTTGTAAGACAATTTGATAGACTTTAATTCAATGGCTGAAACGTTATATAAAAATCAGAGTATTTCTATTACAGACTTTTCCACTGAAATACATTTTTGATACAGATTTGGTTTTATAAGAAGTTTATTTTAATGAGAGAAGAAAAAAAAAAGTTCTATAAATACCACTTTCAGGCCACAACCTTTAATAAACTCGTGTACAGATATGGAAATGAATGTGGAAGTCATTAAAGACACAATGCTGCGTTCCTGCTGGTGCACAGAGACTCCACTGTGGCAGCTGATGTTCCAGTGAAACAATAAAGCTGCTGAAGCCAGTGATGTCCTTCATGTGTTTGACACCAGTAACATATTAAAATTTAGATCATACTTTCTCATTGCCCTGAATGTTGAATTCACCGGTCACATCATGTGTAGAAAACATACAACACGGGGAAAAACAAAACAAGGCAAAGTCACGTGACGGAGAAAAGGGTTAGGGATGAAGGAAGGGTTCAGACGTGCCACGTTACTGCTGTAAAGGGGGAGGAAAAAAAGAGTGGATGTTAGTAAGCTATAATAGATCTAAACTAAAGAAATATAGTCTTTTACTGTACTGCATTTCTCATTTCACTTTATACAAATGTCAATTCTGATTGGTCAGAAGGTGATTAATTTTCTTTAGTATAAATACACAGGTGATTATAGAAAACCAAGCACGCTGATTAGTCAAGAAATTCGGACTATTTCTTGATAATCACCTCGAGCAACTTGGCAAAATGTCGCCAATCGCTTCATCACCGTAAATGAGGAAGAATTACAAACGTTGAAAGAAAATGCTGTTCCTAAAAGCACTAAAGATGCTCCGAAGTTTGATCTAAAACTATTCAAAGGTAAGGTGGGATTGGGATTTATTTTATCGATTTCAAAACAAAAGTATTTTATGTGATTCGGCGTAGATAAGTGACAAGTCTGCACTGCGCCATTGTTACATGTGCATGCCGCTTTTGATGTCTGAAACCTTTTTTTTTTTTTTAAATTATTATCAGTGAATAATAACCTCAACTTGATCTCAGTTATTATTCACGTCACCATCTGCAAATACTAACTCCTTATTAACCCCTCTTGCTCAGTCTTTACGGGAAAACGTCAGACCCGAGGTCTTGACAGTACGGCTCGAGCCGTAGGCTGATATTTTCCCGTCAAGACCAAGCAAGTGAGGCTAATAAGGAGTTTATTATGTGGCTTTTTTTTCTAAGATTAAAATAGATAGTCATTATATATAATGAGGCGTGACGTTGCTTTCAGTCACGTCATATGTGTAACAGAATTGACTCACACATGCAGAATAAATGGCGAGCGGTTTCGAAACTGAATTTCTTTTAGCGGTTTCTGAACGCTCTTCGTTGCTCATTTCTTGAATAACTCGGCGACTCCTGTTTGTCTTTCGGCTGTTTTCGATTCCCAATTCAACTTTTTTTTGTCGTTTTTGTTTGTTTTGTAACATTGAAAGCCAGCGCCTTGGAAAGAAAGTCCGTAATGCCCGTGGGCGATTACGGGGAAATATATGGAATCAATTTTGTGCCAAAATGTTCATACAATACTTTTGAAATATCAAACAAAAACGACAGATCAAAATACAAAAAAACAAAAGTCAATTTTTTTTAGACTGGCAAACAAATTAGTCGTGTAATCGTGCAAAATATCAGTCTATTACTCTTCAGAAACCTTTTATTTTTGTTCCGCGTCTTTCTCAGTTTTGTTTGGCGTAATTTATTTTGGTTGCGATTCCAGCTTTCTCGTTTGCGCTCCCTGACTTTTTGCTTGCAGTTTTGGCACAAACGTCACGTGTGGGTGGGCTGTCCAGGAATGCATTCCCATTGGCTAACTTGTGTTTGACTGACAGCCAGGGCTCGAAATTAACTTTTTTTCTTTGTGTCCCCCAGTTGTCCCGAATTCTGTGTTGTATTGTCCCGAATGGAAGCAATAGTGTCCCCATTTTTTTCCTCTCTGAAATAACCAGTGGTTAATATTATCATATGAAGTTACTATTATATTTGTAACTATGCGATTTTGAACCCTTTATATCATATCATTTTTACAATAAGTCACAAGACACAAGCGACACATGTCCTATACATCATCTACTTCAAAATTACGGTTATTGCATTTTCAGTTTATTAAACTTTGGCGATCTCACTGTATGAATAGATACCCGTTTATTTAAAGGGGCCAACTAGCTCATTCAGAAAATGTTTCAACTCACTACATCTGCAGTACACTTTAGTTGAAAATAAGACCCCTTTTATGTTCATTTCATCTACTTATACCTTGAATATCTGTTGCCATTTATAAGGCCAACTTATAATTTTCACCATTACCGTTATCCATTTTTATGAACTTTCCGTTATCCATTTTTATGAACTTTCCGTTATCCATTTTATGAACTTTCGCTGCCGAAACGTGGGTGCAAATGTTAGCAGCATCAGCATAGTGGCAGGTCCGAGCCTAGCTGTGCTGCTGACTGACTAAACTTTCTGAACTAGAAAGACACCAAGAAAACTCACTTATTCTGTTGAACGGTATCTTCCGTCAATATCATCCACATCATTCCTGTTGTATTTTATAACGTGTCTAACAGTGTTCATTCAGTTCATTCAGTTGCTAGCGTTGCCTGCAGACCAGGCGATGACACTTTGGATCCTGAAGGTCCCGGAGACGTTATGTCTGGGCTTTCAGTTTCTTCCCCGCGGTCGGTCCGCTTCAACCACTTAAGCATTTTTGTTCTGGCAAGAGTCGGCGCAGCGTGTGCGGTAGCAATTCCATTCCAAGTCCATATAATGCGGACTCCGGCCGAAGATTCTAGAACAGAATGTGCTGCTCTGTAGCCTACGGATGCAGGTGCATCGAAAGTGTAGCTACTATGTATTTTTCGCTGTTAACGTTTTAAAATTAAAATTGACAAATTAGGTGAATGTCTACGTATGCGTTACGGCTTTGGAAATAATATTAATGTAGAACTTTTTTTCTAGATCTATTTTTTTCCATTGTCCCGGGATTGTCCCAGATATGATAATTTTGTGTCCCGATGACATTTTTTATGGTCCCCGGGACATCGGGACACCGTTAGTTTCGAGCCCTGCTGACAGCTCCGCTCAGCCATTCCCTACTCGGATTCTGGCGGGCTGTTTGATGAGTGACCGATCCATTGACGGTAAACAAGGATCGAGTGGACTTCAGTGGTGACTATGATATTGAATTAATTCAACAAAGTGTAAATTCAATATCATAGTCGCCACTGAAGTCCACTCGATCCTTGTTTACCGTCAATGGATCGGTCACTTGTCAAACAATAAAATTTAAAAATGACTTCAGTTCTCCTTTTAAAAAAAAATAAATAAATAAAATTGCGATCACTGTTGAATTGCTGTGGTATAAGAGCAATAAAACACTGTGACAGGAAAACAATCAAGTTCAGAGTGGTTCACAGCTGTGTTTCACCACTCCGTTGTTGATTATTTTCTTATAACAGCACACTTCCAAGTCTTTTATTCCTTCCATATTGTGCAAAATGGAGGAACATGTTGTGCTTGTGAACATGCACTCACCTTTGCTTTGTTCTGTACCGGCAAATAGAGTTTAAACTCTGCTGGGAGCTCGTCCTCAGAGTACAGTCTATCAGAAAAGTACACTCTTCTTATGCGACAGTTTGCGTGGATCTGGAAGACGATTGGGCAGGTCATTAATATGTCAAGCATAAATACTCTAAGGCAAATGGATTTTTCATTTAAGAACCTCCAGACAGTCTGTTTATTAAAATGTCTGACTTATCGTGAAGATGTTCTGCTCCGTGCTCGGTACGCACCTGGACTCGCAGCGTCTCGATGTAATTGGTGCCGTAAGCTCTGCGTGTGAAGTCGGACAGGTTGAACTGGATCTGGTTCCAGCCGTCGTCCAGCCGCATGGGCATGGTGCAGATGAAGGGCTTGACCCGGGTGGTGCTCTGGTAGTTACTGGCTCTGAATCTCCGCCGCACGTTTTTATCGTCCAACACCTGAAACAGGACAAACGAGCAGCTCGGAGAGGATACACAACACCACGCTCATGAACAAACAGGTCACTCAGTACTGACTGACTGGAGCCTTCAGCTTCTGCTCAAATGGAAAACAGGTCATCACACCACTGGGCAAAGGTTGTTTGATCCTTACCTGAACTTCAAATGTGAAATATTTCTTCAGATTCTTGATTATCATGACAAGGAAGGGAAGTTTGATGCCCAGGGTTTTCTTTGGATCTGCAGGACATGTGATGTAGGTCGTGCTGTGGAAGTGAGTGAGAAAGTAATTAGACAAACTGTAATGAATGAACAGGAACCTGAGGCTCAGCTGGGTGTTAATGATTACCTGACATTGGTTCCTTCCACCTCAAGCACCAACGACTGGATGTCATTGTCCGTAATCCGCTTTATATGTCCATTTCTTACCTGCAAATGAGCAATTCCAGCGTTATGGACGTGACACTTGAACTCAAAATGGCAACAAATGACCCAGTGCATGTTTTATTGTCTCCCAGTATTTAAACAGGTGTTGTATATTTTAAGGCTGTACCATACTGGAGAAGTGATAGAACAAAAACAATTCCCATAATACATCTAGGGCATGCCAGAAAATGCCAATAAAAGATGCGTTATGGATGTGACAGAAAAAGTATCACTTTTCTTGGGTGACTGTACATTTTTATCAAACTCTGTGAAATCGTAAACCTAATGTCGAAATGGAGATATCCATTTGATAGAGGGGTCCAAGGTGAATATTAAAAAATCTCTGTTTAAAATATTTTGTATTTCATGCAGAGTTTCGGAAGGAAAAGTCAGCGTTATGGATGTGACGAAATTCCGTTATGGATGTGACGCGTCTGAAATAGACATGGCGTATGTTTAGAAAATCAGCAATTTAACCACCATAACCCTTTGAAAAACTCTCTAAATATCAGCTAAAACTATCAAAGTTCTTAAATAATATTTAGGATGGCTATTGTTTTGCTGTTTTGTGGATTTTAGTGTACATTTCTGTGGCTTGTGGCAATAATATAGAATTGTACATGATCAAAGTTGATTTTAGCTTGGGTTTTACATTATAAGAAAGAAAGACTGACAGTGACATTAGGTTGGTTACAAATTGGTTCAACTTATTCACATCTGTAAAATACAGGCCTAGGTGATATCTCTAGGAGTGGTTTTGATGTATTACATGTTGCTTTATTTTTGCATGGTGAGGTTGACATTTACATGGAATTGCCCAAATACAGTTTTACCATCATCATTCAAGTGTATGTATACACACGCAGTACTGTGCAAAAGTCTTAGGCATTTTATGTTTTATATTATATATACATTTTTCATACTAACTTTTTTATAGATTTCTATTTTATGACTTCTACATTATCAAGTCAGTACAAAAACATTTTTGAGTTCCAAAACGTTCTGTTTTCTTCCAGCACAAGATTAAATGTTACAGGGGAAAAAAAATGTTGTATCTGAGCAGCATATTCCATAAGAGAACATAATGAAGGCTGCTGGGTTTTGGTGCAAAATGAAGAAGCGAGTGTGACAGTCAAAGTGTCCAGAAGAACTGTGGCTGGTTCTGTAAGATGCTCAGTAAAACCTACAGATCATTTCCTTATCAAACTGCACTCACTGGACCTGAGACTGATATATAAAATATTTTTTAAGCAAAGGGTCATCTCACACCAAATATTGACTGTGTTTCACTTATTATGGCTTACTGTTTATAGTATTTTTTTATGTTGAAACATTTCATTACTTTCAAGCCATTTTTGATCTCCAGCATTTCTTTACATGCGCCTACGACTTTTGCACAGGAGGACTGTACACACACACAGTCACTGCGATAGATAGATAGATAGATAGATAGATAGATAGATAGATAGATAGATAGATAGATAGATAGATAGATAGATAGATAGATAGTCAGTCATGGTGGCGTGTGAGATGCTGGTGAGTATATTACAACTACAGGACGAATAACAGTTAACATAAACAAATACATTTATTTAAAAAAAAAAAAGTAAAGAAACTGTCTTCAAGTCTGATTACACAGAAAATCAGAATGGAGCTGATTGCAAGTCCGTTCCTGGTGTTTGAACAATTAAAATAAAAAAGAATTTTAAAAAATAGGCAAAAGTAGTAATATAGATAGAAATAAAAAAAAAAAAAAAAAAAAAAGGAATTTAAAATATACAAATTCGAAAAATAGGCATATTTAAGAATATGAGTATATATGCTGTATTGGAACCAGCACACATTTAAGGAATAGATACGGGAACTGGTACATATTTATGGAGTACATATGGGAGCCAGTCCATATTTATGGAGTACATATGGGAGCCAGTCCATATTTATGGAGTACATATGGGAGCCAGTCCATATTTATGGAGTGTATATGGGAGCCAGTCCATATTTATGGAGCGTATATGGGAGCCAGTCCATATTTATGGAGCGTATATGGGAGCCAGTCCATATTTATGGAGCGTATATGGGAGCCAGTCCATATTTAAGGAGCGTATATGGGAGCCAGTCCATATTTAAGGAGCGTATATGGGAGCCAGTCCATATTTAAGGAGCGTATATGGGAGCCAGTCCATATTTAAGGAGCGTATATGGGAGCCAGTCCATATTTAAGGAGCGTATATGGGAGCCAGTCCATATTTAAGGAGCGTATATGGGAGCCAGTCTGCATTTAAAGAGCATATATGGGAACCAGTCCACATTTAAGGAATATATATGGGAACCAGTCCACATTTAAGGAGTATATATGGGAACCAGTCCACATTTAAGGAGCATAAATGGGAACCAGTCCACATTTAAGGAGTATATATATGGGAACCAGTCCACATTTAAGGAGTATATATGGGAACCAGTCCACATTTAAGGAGCGTAAATGGGAACCAGTCCACATTTAAGGAGTATATATATGGGAACCAGTCCACATTTAAGGAGCGTAAATGGGAACCAGTCCACATTTAAGGAGTATATATATGGGAACCAGTCCACATTTAAGGAGCGTAAATGGGAACCAGTCCACATTTAAGGAGTATATATGGGAACCAGTCCATATTTAAGGAGCGTAAATGGGAACAAGTCCACATTTAAGGAGGATACATGGGAACCGGTCCACATTTAAGGAGGATACATGGGAACCGGTCCATATTTAAGGAGTATGTTTGGGAACTGGTCCGCATTTAGAAGAAGAAAGAAGAGGAAACCTTTTATTTGTCACATGCACACTTCAAGCACAGTGAAATTCATACTCTGCATTTAACCCATCTGACATAGTGAACACACACACCCAGAGCAGTGGGCAGCCACACCAGAGTGCCCGGGGAGCGATCAGGGGTTAGGTACCTTGCTCAAGGGCACCTCAGCCCAAGGCCCGCCCTGCATCAACTTAACTGCATGTCTTTGGATTGTGGGGAAAACCGGAGCACCCGGAGGAAACCCATGCAGACACGGGGAGAACATGCAAACTCCGCACAGAAAGGCCCTCACTGGCCGCTGGGTTTGAACCCGGAACCTTCTTGCTGTGAGGCGACCGTGCTAACCACTACACCACCGTGGAGTATACATGGGAACCGGTCCGCATTTAAGGAGTATACAGTGGTGCTTGAAAGTTTGTGAACCCATTAGAATTTTCTACATTTCTGCATAAATATGACCTAAAACATCATCAGATTTTCACACAAGTCCTAAAAGTAGATAAAGAGAACCCAATTAAACAAATGAGACAAAAATATTATACTTGGTCATTTATTTATTGAGGAAAATGATCCAATATTACATATCTGTGAGTGGCAAAAGTATGTGAACCTCTAGGATTAGCAGTTAATTTGAAGGTGAAATTAGAGTCAGGTGTTTTCAATCAGTGGGATGACAATCAGGTGTGAGTGGGCACCCTGTTTTATTTAAAGAACAGGGATCTATCAAAGTCTGATCTTCACAACACATGTTTGTGGAAGTGTATCATGGCACGAACAAAGGAGATTTCTGAGGACCTCAGAAAAAGCATTGTTGATGTTCATCAAGCTGGAAAATGTTACAAAACCATCTCTAAAGAGTTTGGACTCCACCAATCCACAGTCAGACAGATTGTGTACAAATGGAGGAAATTCAAGACCATTGTTACCCTCCCCAGGAGTGGTCGACCAACAAAGATCACTCCAAGAGCAAGGCGTGCAATAGTTGGTGAGGTCACAAAGGACCCCAGGGTAACTTCTAAGCAACTGAAGGCCTCTCTCACATTGGCTAATGTTAATGTTCATGAATCCACCATCAGGAGAACACTGAACAACAATAGTGTGCATGGCAGGGCTGCAAGGAGAAAGCCACTGCTCTCCAAAAAGCACATTGCTGTTCATCTGCAGTTTGCTAAAGATCATGTGGACAAGCCAGAAGGCTATTGGAAAAATGTTTTGTGAATGGATGAGACCAAAATAGAAATTTGGTTTAAATGAGAAGCGTTATGTTTGGAGAAAGGAAAACACTGCATTCCAGCATAAGAACCTTATCCCATCTGTGAAATATGGTGGTGGTAGTATCATGGTTTGGGTCTGTTTTGCTGCATCTGGGCCAGGACAGCTTGCCATCATTGATGGAACAATGAATTCTGAATTATACCTGCAAATTCTAAAGGAAAATGTCAGGACATCTGTCCATGAACTGAACCTCAAGAGAAGGTGGGTCATGCAGCACGACAACGACCCTAAGCACTAGGGCTGTAACGATACACCCAACTCACAATTCGATTCGTATCGCGATTTTTGACCCACGATTCGATACGCCCACGATTTTTTTTAAAATGTTTTTTTAAAGTAGTAAATTTGACTTAATTTACTTACTTACATTAACTATTTAATAACAAATAATTCAGACCACTGCAGAGAATGAGTAATATGTATGCAAAAATGAACAAATGTATATCCAAAGATTGTTTTATTTCTCAAAATAATACTGTTGAGCCGGAAGCTCTGTTTCTTTCGGTTCTGAAAGAGTCATTTTTCCAAATCGTGTAAATCCGTTAAGATTTTTTTTTTTGGGGGGGGGGGGGGGGGGGGGCTCTCTCACTGTCTCACTCTCATAGGGCCAATGATTTTCTGTGATCGCGGAAAACAGATGGAAATTACGGAATTTTTATCGTGAAACATTGCTCACGTGTCAAAATGTAACTGCCGCAGAAGGCTTCCGCCCAAGCAGACATGCCTTCAGTGTTGCCAGATATTGCTAACGTTTTCCACCCCAAAATATGTTCAAAACCAGCCAAAAAGCACCTAAACCTGCCCAATCTGGCAACACTGCATGCCTTTCCGGTCAAGTGATTGTGATTGGCTTGTGGCACACCTAGCCAGCCAATGAGCTGCTTGTTTACAGATTCGCTCCCCGCGTCGCAACCAGAATGGCGACCGCTTAAAAGAAATGAATGCTCTGCCAGTGGCGAGTGTGGACGTTGCGTGACTCGCAGAAGATTGTCGCAGGTCGGCGAAAAAACGACTTACTAATAGATATAAAAAAATAAAAGTAATTTAAGCAAGTTTAAAATGTAATTTAAAAAGTAAAGTATTCATAAATTGAAGTTTGGAAGCGCCTCTGTTTTTGGGCTGAGGAGAAGTTTGAAAGGGTGTACTGCGATTCTGCCTTCTTGTATCACGATACGGATCGTGGCTCTGCGTATCGCGATTTCGATACGCATATCGTTACAGCCCTACTAAGCACACAAGTCGTTCTACCAAAGAATGGTTAAAGAAGAATAAAGTTAATGTTTTGGAATGGCCAAGTCAAAGTCCTGACCTTAATCCAATGGAAATGTTGTGGAAGGACCTGAAGCGAGCAGTTCATGTGAGGAAACCCACCAACATCCCAGAGTTGAAGCTGTTCTGTATGGAGGAACGGGCTAAAATTCCTCCAAGCCGGTGTGCAGAACTGATCAACAGTTACCGCAAACGTTTAGTTGCAGTTATTGCTGCACAAGGGGGTCACACCAGAGACTGAAAGCAAAGGTTCACATACTTTTGCCACTCACAGATATGTAATATTGGATCATTTTCCTCAATAAATAAATGACCAAGTATAATATTTTTGTCTCATTTGTTTAACTGGGTTCTCTTTATCTACTTTTAGTACTTGTGTGAAAATCTGATGATGTTTTAGGTCATATTTATGCAGAAATATAGAAAATTCTAAAGGGTTCACAAACTTTCAAGCACCACTGTATATGGGAACCGGTCCACATTTAAGGAGCGCGTACGGGAACCGGTCCACGTTTAAAGAGCGTATATGGGGTGGGGGCAGCGTGGCTCAGTTGGATAAGGCGCCATACCATAAATCCGGGGACCCGGGTTCGATTTCGACCCGAGGTCATTTCCCGATCCCTCCTCGCCTGTCTCTCTCCTGCTCATTTCCTGTCTCTACACTGTCCTATCTAATAAAGGTGGAAAAAAAGCCCCAAAAAAATCTTTTAAAAAAAAAGCGTATATGGGAACCGGTCCGCATTTCAGGAGCGTACGTGGGAACCGGTCCGCATTTCAGGAGCGTACGTGGGAACCGGTCCGCATTTCAGGAGCGTACGTGGGAACCGGTCCGCATTTAAAGAGCGTACGTGGGAACCGGTCCGCATTTAAAAAGCGTACGTGGGAACCGGTCCGCATTTAAAGAGCGTACGTGGGAACCGGTCCGCATTTAAAGAGCGTACGTGGGAACCGGTCCGCATTTAAAGAGCGTACGTGGGAACCGGTCCGCATTTAAAGAGCGTACGTGGGAACCGGTCCGCATTTAAAGAGCGTACGTGGGAACCGGTCCGCATTTAAAGAGCGTACGTGGGAACCGGTCCGCATTTAAAGAGCGTACGTGGGAACCGGTCCGCATTTAAAGAGCGTACGTGGGAACCGGTCCGCATTTAAAGAGCGTACGTGGGAACCGGTCCGCATTTAAAGAGCGTACCTGGGAACCGGTCCGCATTTAAAGAGCGTACCTGGGAACCGGTCCGCATTTAAAGAGCGTACGTGGGAACCGGTCCGCATTTAAAGAGCGTACGTGGGAACCGGTCCGCATTTAAAGAGCGTACCTGGGAACCGGTCCGCAGTTAAAGAGCGTACATGGGAACCGGTCCGCATTTAAAGAGCGTACATGGTAACCGGTCCGCATTTAAAGAGTGTACCTGGGAACCGGTCCACATTTAAAGAGCATACATGGGAACCGGTCCATATTTAAAGAGCGTACATGGGAACCGGTCCATATTTAAAGAGCGTACCTGGGAACCGGTCCATATTTAAAGAGCGTACCTGGGAACCGGTCCATATTTAAAGAGCGTAAATGGGAACCGGTCCATATTTAAAGAGCGTAAATGGGGACCGGTCCATATTTAAAGAGCGTAAATGGGGACCGGTCCACATTTAAAGAGCGTAAATGGGAACCTGTCCACATTTAAAGAGCGTACCTGGGAACCGGTCCACATTTAAAAGAGCGTACATGGGAACCGGTCCACATTTAAAGAGCGTAAATGGGAACCGGTCCATATTTAAAGAGCGTATATGGGAACCGGTCCATATTTAAAGAGCGTATATGGGAACCATATTTAAAGAGCGTACCTGGGAACCGGTCCACATTTAAAAGAGCGTACATGGGAACCGGTCCACATTTAAAGAGCGTAAATGGGAACCGGTCCATATTTAAAGAGCGTACATGGGAACCGGTCCATATTTAAAGAGCGTACATGGGAACCGGTCCATATTTAAAGAGCGTACATGGGAACCAGTCCACATTTAAAGAGCGTAAATGGGAACCAGTCCACATTTAAAGAGCGTAAATGGGAACCAGTCCACATTTAAAGAGCGTACCTGGGAACCGGTCCATATTTAAAGAGCGTACATGGGAACCGGTCCACATTTAAAGAGCGTACCTGGGAACCGGTCCACATTTAAAGAGCGTACATGGGAACCGGTCCACATTTAAAGAGCGTACATGGGAACCGGTCCACATTTAAAGAGCGTACATGGGAACCGGTCCACATTTAAAGAGCGTACATGGGAACCGGTCCACATTTAAAGAGCGTAAATGGGAACCGGTCCATATTTAAAGAGCGTACATGGGAACCGGTCCACATTTAAAGAGCGTAAATGGGAACCGGTCCATATTTAAAAAGCGTACATGGGAACCGGTCCATATTTAAAGAGCGTACATGGGAACCGGTCCACATTTAAAGAGCGTACATGGGAACCGGTCCACATTTAAAGAGCGTACATGGGAACCGGTCCACATTTAAAGAGCGTACATGGGAACCGTTCCACATTTAAAGAGCGTAAATGGGAACCGGTCCATATTTAAAGAGCGTAAATGGGAAGCGGTCCATATTTAAAGAGCGTACCTGGGAACCGGTCCACATTTAAAGAGCGTACATGGGAACCGGTCCACATTTAAAGAGCGTAAATGGGAACCGGTCCATATTTAAAGAGCGTGTATGGGAACCGGTCCATATTTAAAGAGCGTACATGGGAACCGGTCCACATTTAAAGAGCGTACCTGGGAACCGGTCCACATTTAAAGAGCGTACATGGGAACCGGTCCACATTTAAAGAGCGTACATGGGAACCGGTCCACATTTAAAGAGCGTAAATGGGAACCAGTCCATATTTAAAGAGCGTACATGGGAACCGGTCCACATTTAAAGAGCGTAAATGGGAACCGGTCCATATTTAAAAAGCGTACATGGGAACCGGTCCATATTTAAAGAGCGTACATGGGAACCGGTCCACATTTAAAGAGCGTACATGGGAACCGGTCCACATTTAAAGAGCGTACATGGGAACCGGTCCACATTTAAAGAGCGTACATGGGAACCGTTCCACATTTAAAGAGCGTAAATGGGAACCGGTCCATATTTAAAGAGCGTAAATGGGAAGCAGTCCATATTTAAAGAGCGTACCTGGGAACCAGTCCACATTTAAAGAGCGTACATGGGAACCGGTCCACATTTAAAGAGCGTAAATGGGAACCGGTCCATATTTAAAGAGCGTGTATGGGAACCGGTCCATATTTAAAGAGCGTACATGGGAACCGGTCCACATTTAAAGAGCGTACCTGGGAACCGGTCCACATTTAAAGAGCGTACATGGGAACCGGTCCACATTTAAAGAGCGTACCTGGGAACCGGTCCATATTTAAAGAGCGTACATGGGAACCGGTCCACATTTAAAGAGCGTACATGGGAACCAGTCCATATTTAAAGAGCGTACATGGGAACCAGTCCATATTTAAAGAGCGTAAATGGGAACCAGTCCATATTTAAAGAGCATACATGGGAACCAGTCCATATTTAAAGAGCGTACATGGGAACCAGTCCATATTTAAAGAGCGTACATGGGAACCAGTCCATATTTAAAGAGCGTACATGGGAACCAGTCCATATTTAAAGAGCGTACCTGGGAACCAGTCCATATTTAAAGAGCGTACCTGGGAACCAGTCCATATTTAAAGAGCGTACATGGGAACCGGTCCACATTTAAAGAGCGTACCTGGGAACCAGTCCATATTTAAAGAGCGTACATGGGAACCGGTCCATATTTAAAGAGCGTACCTGGGAACCAGTCCATATTTAAAGAGCGTACATGGGAACCAGTCCATATTTAAAGAGCGTACATGGGAACCAGTCCATATTTAAAGAGCGTACCTGGGAACCAGTCCATATTTAAAGAGCGTACATGGGAACCGGTCCACATTTAAAGAGCGTACATGGGAACCGGTCCATATTTAAAGAGCGTACCTGGGAACCAGTCCATATTTAAAGAGCGTACATGGGAACCAGTCCATATTTAAAGAGCGTACATGGGAACCAGTCCATATTTAAAGAGCGTACATGGGAACCAGTCCATATTTAAAGAGCGTACCTGGGAACCAGTCCATATTTAAAGAGCGTACATGGGAACCGGTCCACATTTAAAGAGCGTACATGGGAACCGGTCCATATTTAAAGAGCGTACCTGGGAACCAGTCCATATTTAAAGAGCGTACATGGGAACCAGTCCATATTTAAAGAGCGTACATGGGAACCAGTCCATATTTAAAGAGCGTACATGGGAACCAGTCCATATTTAAAGAGCGTACATGGGAACCAGTCCACATTTAAAGAGCGTACATGGGAACCAGTCCATATTTAAAGAGCGTACATGGGAACCAGTCCATATTTAAAGAGCGTACCTGGGAACCAGTCCACATTTAAAGAGCGTATATGCGTATATAAGGGTTGCAATGTGCCTGATGTCCTAAACCCAGAGTTTGACTTAATCAGAGTCTCCATCTTCCCATTTCTGCCTCTCAGTTCTGCTCCATCTCCGTCAGCAGTTCATCATTTCAGACTCTACATTAACTCCATGTCGGTTATTCTATATGAACAGATGCGTACCTTTTTATCCCAGATCTGCAGAGGTTTACTCCCAATGCTGTATAAAATAGACAAGAATCCGCTTTGAAATGTATTCTTAAACATGACTCAAAAATTCTCAAAACCCTGCTTTATCTCTTTTTATAAAACGCACACGCTGAACCGCGCTTCTGTTTACAGCGCTCTTAGCAGCCTAAGCGCTCTAAATCACGCTTCCGGGTAGCAACAAATTCCCGAACAAACGTTCCACAACAAAAGACGAAACATCTTATCCCCCAAACAACTCGCCAAATGTTTTCTATTTTGAAATCTTCTTAACAGGGCATGTTTCCACACTAATTTCAGTATCCTCTTCTCTTGTTCTAGTTCTTTCTAAAGTATGTACGGGTCAGAAAATATTAGATTTCATTGAAAAATTAATCAGAATTGAGTTAAAAAGCGCATTTTTATATCGTCAAAACTCTACAACCACGTCATTCGAGCTTGCGCAGCTTTTTTTATGATTATTTTTAATAATTATTATTTTTTTGCGTCGCTAAGCAACACAGTGCGCCTCGGTGATCACACCGGAAGCTTTATCTTGACACACGTGTTGTCATAGAAACGAAACGCCACCCGTGACCGACCCCTGCAAGAACGGGAATAGTTTATTTGAAATTGATTTATTTTTTCGTACTAATACACAATTAGCAACTAATTACAAATATAAATATTTCAGATGATGATGAACTGAGCCAGATATTATTAGGAATTTGGCCTCTGTGTCACCTCAAATTTGTTCCCCAGTTAATCAGGAAGTCATGGACAGAAGAAGAAACCTTTCTTTGTCACATGTACACAAGCATAGTTTAATTCCTCCTCTGCATTTAACCCATCTGAAGCACACACAAGTAAGCAATGAGCACGCACACACACACACACACACACACAGAGCAGTAGGCAGCTATGCTTCAGCACCCAGGGAGTAGTTGGGCACTTCAGCCATGACACTCAGGAAGGAGAAAGTGCTGTTTATTCATTCACTCAACTCCCCTCATATTTTTCCTGCTGTTCCCGAGAATCGAACCGACAACCCTTTGGGCCCAAGGCTGCTTCTCTGACCTTCAGGCCATGACTGAAAGTTCCTACACACTCCAATCAACTCACAAATGTACAATTTACATGTGAAAGTTATATATTGTGTTCACTATCATTTCTAGGGGTGCAAATAATAGTGGCACAAGTGTTTTTGATGAAAATTATTTCTTAATGAAGAATTGGGGGGGGGGGGGGTCTGAATACATTTATTTCAATTAAAGGTTGGATTTTTCTCATTTTTTCAGTGTGAGATGAAGCGAGGGTGACATAGTGGTGTAGTGGTTAGCGCTGTCGCCTTACAGCAAGAAGGTCCGGGTTTGAGCCCAGCGGCTGATGAGGGCCTTTCTGTGCAGAGTTTGCATGTTCTCCCCGTGTCCACATGGAATTCCTCCGCTTTCCCCCACAGTCCAAAGACATGCAGGTTAGGTTAACTGGTGACTCTAAATTGACCGTAGGTGTGAATGTGAGTGTGAATGGTTGTCTGTGTCTATGTGTCAGCCCTGTGATGACCTGGCGACTTGTCCAGGGTGTACCCCGCCTTTCTCCCATACTCAGCTGGGATGGGCTCCAGCTTGCCTGCGACCCTGTAGAACAGGATAAAGCGGCTACAGATAATGAGATGAGATGAGATGAGATGAAGCGACTTCACCAAAAGGTGGATTTTCTCATCTCATTAGCTGCTTTATCCTGTTCTACAGGGTCACAGGCAAGCTGGAGCCTATCCCAGCTGACTACGGGCGAAAGGCGGGGTACACCCTGGACAAGTCGCCAGGTCATCACAGGGCTGACACATAGACACAGACAACCATTCACACTCACATTCACACCTACGGTCAGTTTAGAGTCACCAGTTAACCTAACCTGCATGTCTTTGGACTGTGGGAGAAACCGGAGCACACCCACGCGGACACGGGGAGAACATGCAAACTCCGCACAGAAAGGCCCTCGCCGGCCACGGGGCTCGAACCCGGACCTTCTTGCTGTGAGGCGACAGCGCTAACCACTACACCACCGTGCAGCCCAAAGTGGATTTTTTCGAACTTTTTTTAAACAAGGGGTGCCAATAATTGTATCATCATCATGGCATCTGTTAATAAAGCGCATGACCAGTCAAAAGTAAAGACACCCCCACTCATAAATGGATTTCCTTAATTTTTTACTATTTTCTCCACTTTGACATTCATGCAAAGACACTGAAGTAACTCATATGAGCCAAGAACAACGTTAAACAAATCAAACTAGTTTATATTTTATATTTTTAACACTCTTCCTGATAAAGCTTCCCACTGTTCTCAGTCTGTGTCATGCTGGTGCTTCACGCAGGAGTTTTTTCTTGAACAGGCTGAGCTCTTTACTACTTCAGCTAAGCTCTACACTTATCTCAGAAACCAAGTTGAATCGTAATTTAACTGTAATTTTCGTGTATTTAATACAATCTTCAGTTCACGGTCATGTGTCCAAACTTTTGACAGGTTGTGAGTTCTGCAGTCTTCAGTGGATCATTCGGGAAATCTCACACACTGGCCAGACACAGAGAAGCGTTCGTGCCTCCAAATCCAAACGAATTAGTGAGTGCGATTCTCCTGCCTCCTGTCCTCCAGGGCTGGGCAGCACAGGGGACGTAGTTCAGGTCAAACTCAGGCTCAGTTCGGTCGAGGTTCAGAGTCGGAGGCAGGATTGCGTGGTAGCATGCGAGTGCTGTGAAAGCTGCCTCCAGAGCACCGGCTGCTCCCAGAAGATGCCCAGTGGCCCCTTTAGTGGAGGAAACAGCGAGAGACTGCGAGTGCTGCTGGAAGAGTCTCTTTACTGCAGTGTTCTCTGCAGCATCCCCTAGTGGTGTCGAGGTGGCATGGGCGTTCACATACGTCACGTCTGATGGACACACGCCAGCGTCATGCAGAGCAGCAGACATGCACCTGTTGAAATAATAAAAAAAAAAACGAAAGAGTGGAATTCATACTGAGTGTACAACATTAAATCTCGTTTTTGTTTTTTTTTCCCCCAAACAATGGTTTTTGCTTTAAAATGAGCAACCTGGAAATAAACACATTGTGGCATCCCAAATCAGGATGCTTCTAAAAATTCCTTAATCAACAGAGATATATTTCTGGGTTCACCACCATACCTGAAAGCTCCATCTCCATCTGCAGAAGGGGCTGTGATGTGACTGGCATCTCCCGAGAGTCCGTATCCCAGCACCTCAGCATAAACCCGTGCTCCTCTCTCTACGGCATGCTGATACTCCTCCAGAACCAGCACGGCTGCACCTTCGCCCATTACGAATCCTCCTCGTTCTGGGTGAAAGGGTCGAGACGCCAGCTTGGGCTGTTCGTTCCAGCTGGTACTCAGAGCCCGAGCACGTGCAAAGCCTGCTATGGAAAGAGGGCTGACACAAGCCTCGGTTCCTCCAGCCAGCATCACCATGGCATCTCCGTGGCTGATGAAGCGAGCGGCGTCTCCAATGGCATGAGCCCCTGTGGTACAGGCAGTAGACACAGCATGGTTGGGTCCCTTCAGCTTGTGCTTGATGCTGATGTGACCAGCGGCCATGTTGACCAGGATACGAGGGACAAAGAAGGGACTCACTCTGCTGTAGCCACGTGTCTGAAAAGCAGCGGCAGTGCTAGCGATCTCCTCCAAAGGCACCATGCCCATGCCTACAGCCACCCCTGCACTCAGCTGCTCCTCAGGGGTTCGGGGATACCACCCACAGTCCTGCAGGGCCAGCTGAGCCGCGCCAAGGGCCATCACTGTGGCCTGAGACATGCTGTTTATCTCACCACGTGAAGCAAACATTTCTTCTCGAAACTCTCCCTCACTTTGTCCTCGAGGAACCCGAGCTGCTACTTTACACGGCACTGCTTTGTACTCGTCTGGGTCCAGGGCCACGATCCCGCTGTCTCCAGCGATCAGACACTCCCAAGGCAGAGTTGTCCCCGTCCCCAGTGGAGACACAAGTCCAATTCCGGTAATGACCACTCTCCGGAGACATTTGGTCAGGCTTTGTTCATTGTTCTGCCTCTCAAAAGTTTGTACACCCTTGCAGGTCAGCACTCTAGTGTACTGCCTAACGGGCAGCTTCCGCCAACACGGCAAAGACATTCCTCACCTCGGAGACCCTGGAAGTTAGAAACTAACCCCAAACACATTGACGTTAATATGTTGATCATATTTTAGGTCACGTTACATGACACCACCTTCTTGAGACCCAAATTACAACGTTGCTGCAATGAAATTTATTTTCTCCTGACTTATTGAAGTTTCCACTGCCATGAATAGATGAAATCCACCACATAAATATCATCATATCCAACTGTCCATCAAAGGAAAGTGACTTGTTATTAGCAACAGAACGACTGTGGTTGTTAACTGTACAACTATTCAGTGAACTTAATAAAACTCAATCAGAATCACTGAGACTTGAATTGGACAGTAGTTTCCCAATGGCGGTGTGTCTCTCTGTGTGTAAACCCTGTGATACATCAGTGATCTCTCCACAGCGATCTAAACCCCACCTTTCACCCACAATGGATGAGCAGCATAGAAAAAGAATGCATTAGTGAATTAATGTGATGCAGCAGCACTTTAGTCCTTTAAAGGGTTGGCGGTTGTCATCCTTGTCGCTAATGAACATAATCCATCAGTGATGAAGAGAAAATTACTAGCACAGTGATGAATGTAGGCGGCACGGTGGTGTAGTGGTTAGCGCTGTCGCCTCACAGCAAGAAGGTCCTGGGTTCGAGCCCTGGGGCCGGCGAGGGCCTTTCTGTGCGGAGTTTGCATGTTCTCCCCGTGTCCGCGTGGGTTTCCTCCGGGTGCTCCGGTTTCCCCCACAGTCCAAAGACATGCAGGTTAGGTTAACTGGTGACTCTAAATTGACCGTAGGTGTGAATGTGAGTGTGAATGGTTGTCTGTGTCTATGTGTCAGCCCTGTGATGACCTGGCAACTTGTCCAGGGTGTACCCCGCCTTTCTCCCGTAGTCAGCTGGGATAGGCTCCAGCTTGCCTGCAACCCTGTAGAAGGATAAAACGGCTAGAGATGATGAGATGAGTGATGAATGTAGTATTGGTCATCTTTATCATAAGTTGTCTTTGATAGAAATCCCTCCGTTTACCGAAATCCAACCCCAGTGAAGAGATGATGGGAAGCCAGAGTGTAAACAACGAGCACGGGCTTGTGACCAATAAAAATCGACTATACAAAATGACCAAATGAGCGCCAAGCTTTTGACCAATTGCATTGACTCTTAATCAGCCTGGTGTGGTGGTGTAATTATCTCTGCGTGAACCAAACAATGGCGCAGTCTAAGCTGACGAAGTGTTTTGGGTTGGCTTCTTCAAGCACTGAAGATGATTTAAGGGCCGAAACAGCCATGGGGGAGGCACACTCAGAGCCCCTACCGTCCCGAGCACATCGGACAGTGTCAGTAATGCAGGGGTCGGTAAAAAAAACAGTAAAGTGAAAGTGCTGTCAGCCGGCAAGCAACTGAAGGGAGTTCTGTTTCAGGTGGCGTGGCGTGTTGAGTCCCTGTGGTGAAAACCGCGGTGTCATTCTGTGTTCAGTTTGTAAATCGACGTAAAATTCGGATTCTTTCACTGTTGGTTGTTCCAAAACTCTTCTCGACTCTATTGAATTGTAAATCAAGTTTTGTGTTGAAGTAAAGGCTAAAGGGAGTCCTAATACCTCTTTTGTATAATTCCATGGTGAAATAACCTTCAGTAAGATCAAACTAAAGAGGTTTATTTTAGCTTGATGGTGCACAGGGGGCCCAAAATCAAGTCTCTTTTATTAGAGGTTGGAGTGGAGCCCAAATTTTATATGTAATAGTGGCAGCGGGGGCGTGGCCGAGCGGCGGTCTGTGAATGGAGGGCGGAGTCAGGGAAGGTGAGTGGTCATGTCACTACACCTGTTGTCAATTAACGTGTGTTTGTGTGTCTCTTTCAGTGACCCCGCCCGATAAAAGGAGAGCGAGAAGGGGAGGTCGGCGCCGAGGGCTCGTTGACAGCCTGTATGTGTGTGCGCGAGAGAGTTTTTTGGAGCCCTATGCTTAAAAGCAGTAAAAATAAAACCCCTCTTCAACGCAAACAGCCGCCTGCCATGCTTCTGTGCTCCACCCACACCCGAAATTCGCTACAGTAATCAAGAGGCCTAGCTGTATCTGTACAAATACTTGAATTGTGCCAGTTTGGTTGGTATAAACCTGTATGAAATCCACTTTGATAAGTCCCACTCAAATAAGTCCCGCAGGTTCTGCCCACTCAGCACACACACATCTTTAATTTTATCTCCATCCATTATCCATAACCGCTTATCCCGTGCAGGGTCGCGGGCAAGCTAGAGCCTATCCCAGCTGACTATGGGTGAGAGGTGGGGTACACCCTGGACAAGGCTGCGACAGCTTGTGACAAATTGCGAACGTCATTCGCGAGAGAGTTTCAAAAGTGTCTTGAAACATTCGCGGGGCTTCTCAATTTCCTCACATGAGTCGCAAAGTGTCGCTCCTCATCTCATCTCATTATCTCTAGCCGCTTTATCCTGTTCTACAGGGTCGCAGGCAAGCTGGAGCCTATCCCAGCTGACTACGGGCGAAAGGCGGGGTACACCCTGGACAAGTCGCCAGGTCATCACAGGGCTGACACATAGACACAGACAACCATTCACACTCACATTCACACCTACGGTCAATTTAGAGTCACCAGTTAACCTAACCTGCATGTCTTTGGACTGTGGGGGAAACCGGAGCACCCGGAGGAAACCCACGCGGACACGGGGAGAACATGCAAACTCCGCACAGAAAGGCCCTCGCCGGCCATGGGGCTCGAACCCGGACCTTCTTGCTGTGAGGCGACAGCGCTAACCACTACACCACCGTGCCGCCCAAGTGTCACTCCTTCGTTGCTGAAATTTTGAACATGTTCAAAAAATTCGTACAACAAAATTTCTCTCAAAATAGATGCGTCGCTGGTGTCGCAAAGCCGTCACAAACCCTTCTCAAGTCAGTTTCTGTGAGACAGGAAGTGCGAGTGTATCTCACTGGGCTGTGACAACCTGCGACTAGTTGGAGACACAACAATTGCGATAAAATATGTGAATATCAATTCAGTGTGATTCCAAGTGAAAATTGTCGCTAATTCGCATATTTTATTGCAATTGTTGTGTCTCCAACTAGTCGCAGGCTGTCGCAGCCCAGTGAGATACTACCCATAAAGACAAACAACCATCCACACTCACATTCACACCTACAGTCAATTTAGAGTCACCAGTTAACCTAACCTGCATGTCTTTGGACTGTCGGGGAAACCGGAGCACCCGGAAGAAACCCACGCGGACAGCATTCAAACTCCACACAGAAGACCACTGGGCTCAAACCCAGAACCTTCTTGCTGTGAGGCGACAGCACTAACCACTACACCACCGTGCCGCCCAAAAGCATCAACCTTATTCTTCTTTTCTCTCTCATTTTAAACATCATTGTAATTGTACTGCTATGTCAATGGCGCCCTGTGACGTCAGTGAGGGACACAAGTGCTCATTAGGGTTATGACTGTGAAAGTGTTTTCAAAATTTCTACTTTCCTGATGTTGCATTCGGTGAACTTTTACTCATATATTACTTTTTTCAAGTTATTTTTATTGGGTCATGCAAAAACCTCCCGCACCCAACATCAGTTCAGTTGGTCAGGTTCAATGCCCGAACCGATGATCACATCATCAGTTTTTCTTTGGCTAATCAGACACAAGGTACACCACCACTCTTGCCAGAGTGGTTGGGGATTAGGTGCCTTGCTCAAGGGCACTTAAGTCAATCCTGCTAGTCTGGGGAATCAAACCAGCAACCTTTTAGTCCCAAAGCTGTTTTTCTAACCATTAGGCCATGACTTCACCCAACATCACCTCACTTTTGATAAATACATGTATATTAAATAAATAAATCATGATTATAAAATAAATTCATTGAAAGATGTGTAAAGTACTTTTATATAACAATAAATTGCTTAACAATTGTTGTAATAATAATTATAATTGTTAATTAATAACAATTAATGATTATTAATAACGATTAATTAATAAAAATTAATAATTATTACAACAACTGTTAAGCAATTTATTGTTATATAAAAGTACTTTCAATGAATGTATTTTATAATTATGATTTATTTATTTAATATACATGTATTTATCAAAAGTGAGGTGATGTTGGGTGCGGGAGGTTTTTGCATGACCCAATAAAAATAACTTCAAAAAAGTAATATATGAGTAAAAGTTCACCAAATGCAACATCAGGAAAGTAGAAAATTTGAAAACACTTTCACAGTCATAACTAGTGTTGCCACCTGTCCCGGTTTTTCCTGATTGTCCCGGATTTTCATGGTCTGTCCCGGAAAAAAAAAAAATCCGGGACACTGGATGTCCCGGTTTTTTGTACATGATGGGCAAAATGTGTATTTCAACTTGTGAGCCAGCTGAGAACCAGTTTGCTTTTCTGTAGCTCGCAGTGCTAAGCGGAGGCACGTCACTTACGTCGCTGAATACGTCACTTACGTTGCTGTATACGTCAGTTACGGCACTACGTTTACATAAACCTTGGCGTGAATATCAAAGCAAAAACAACACGGAAGAAGCAGCAGCAGCAGCAGCAGCAACAACAATAATAATAATAATAATGGATGACTTCGCATTTGTACAGCTGCGGCTTCTCGTTCCTTAAAAATGGCGATCTTTCGCGGTCTTGTTGTTGTTGGGCTTAACAACTCCGCCCCCCGCTGACGTAAGCGGTTCTTTCCTCTGGCCCAGCAGAGAGTTGGTGGTAGCCTGGAACCGGTTTTTCTGGCCCCAGAGCCAGTTCTTTGTCAGTGGAAACAGAAAACCCAGTTCCAAACTAAGCACTGGCCCCGAACCAGCCCTGGAACTGCTTTGGTGGAAAAGGGGCAATGGAGGATGCTTGGACGGATAAAAGAAACAGACTCTCTGTTGCAATGGTGAAGGCTGAGCTTCAAGTCAGGCTAAACTTTCAGTTGTCCTCAAGACATTCATTGAAAATCAGCCAGGACTCATAGCAGCAGCAAAGAAAAACACCAAATACAAATGGAAGATTAGGTAAGGTTTTGGTGAATTAAATGAAATAGTGTAGTACATACTCCTGTATGTACTGTATGTGCCCAGTTATATCAGTTCCATGTCCTCCTATGTATTTGTTTAGCCAAGAGCAGCAGAGGCACAGGCAAGCACAAGCAAAGCACACACCACACTCTAAGCAATCAGGTAAGCTGTTGGACACTACACCTTACATTGTTACATTCAGGTATTCTTAGGCAGGGCCGTCGACAGGGGGGGACAACCGGGTATTTTGTCCCGGGCCCAGGCATGAGGGGGGGCCCAGAACTGGTCCCTCATGAAGATGCCATTAATCATTCTGTTTCATTTCAAAATGTGTTGATTTGGGGGAGAAAAATGTGCTATATTTGCATTCAATGAATGATTTCTGGTTCTTTTGCCTTTATTGTCTTCGAAAATAGATTCAAGAACCCACCTACCACCCCTAATGCAGAAATGGTTTGGTCTTTGATTAAGGCGCCAAATAACACGGCACTATTCCATCATAACGCTTCGACAATAAGCGTGCGAGCCCGTTTGCCAACATGCACAAGTCAGGAGCAAAGAAAAGAAAAGAAAAGAGAAAAAGAGATGAAGAAGCCAAGAGCCTCAGGGGCTCACTGCATAGATATTTTAGAAAAGATTTAGATGATGCAGCAGGTGGTGAAGGCAGTGGGGCAGCTGAGCCAGGTAAGACACAGATAACTTTTTTCCAGCCCCGTAATGTAACCCCAGCACGCGCGACGCGCCATTCATAATTATAAAGTAGGGGATAGCAGGGCACACTGAGTGAACACTGAAATGCACAGGGCATTGAATTATTTCATAAACATATCGGTTTAATAACACTGTGTTGCATATATCTCAATGAAGCAAAGAATAGCACATTGGCCCGCAATCATATCCAAATGTTTTAGGCACGCTTGCTGAGCTGCGCTGAGCTGGACTCCGGTTAGCTGAAAGCCCGTGGAACGCTGCCTCTTGTTAATTAAACCTTATTTTGTTGGAAATCATCCCGTGTAGATACGACGGCATGTGAAATTGCCAGCTAGATAGAGTTTAATGTAACGAATGGGCTATAAATGGGGTGTTTTGAGGTTAGTCTGTTGCAAAACATTAAACTTTCGCTTAGACTGGATACTCTTCAAACAATTCCCTTGCTCAAGTGAAAAATGATAGGCCTGTATGAAAAGCGCAATTAATGAAAGTAGCCTAATAAGCCCTAAATGAATAAAACAACCTCTGTTTTATTGTTGTTGCTTACACGTTAAGATTTTGAAATCTTCTCGGTCCAGTTCTATATCCAGGGAACGTTGTAATCCTTTTGGTTTATCCGTAATAAACGTGTCAGCCCCCAGGTCAGATAGGCTAATGTTACGTGGTTGGGAGGGTGTCAATTTTTTTTGTAACATTCTAAATCGAGTACGGAAAGGACGTTTATGAAAAACAAGACAAAAAAATACACTGAAAAACTCACTGTACACATCACTAGTGGTGATGCTTCGATGTTCAGATTTTGGGAAAGCCATAACTCCGTTCTCATTGAGGCCCAGTTCCATCCCGTAAACAATCATTTTGGTTTATCAACTACCTGCGCTCAAACATGTCACAGGAGAGGCTCAATGGGCTGGCTATGCTCTCTATAGAGCGCGAACTTGCAAAGAAGCTGGACTTCAATGACCTTATTGACGACTTTGCCACAGCAAAAGTCCGGCGCATTGCATTTCGCACCTGAATAGTTGCAGACTAAGGAAATGTTCAAACTGTAAATATGTTGAAATGTTGAAATAAAATGGTTGACTGTTATAATGGGCTTGGAATACCTGTTATTTAAGGGTTGGAGTGAATGGAGACTGTGAAAAGAGGGGTTGGGTGTGGGTGGTTGCTGTGTGGCGATGTGCGTGTGTGTGTGGGGGGGGGGCACTCAGATTATTTGGGGGGGGGGGGGGGGGGGGGGGGGCACTCAGATTATTTTGTCCCGGGCCCAGCCAAAGCTGTCAACGGCCCTGTTCTTAGGTACAATGAAAAATTAGATTATTTATTTTTATTCCACATAAGCAAATAAACAGAACTTAATTATGTATTCCCGTTTTACCTGTGCCCACTACTGCCCCCAGGTGTCCACAACCAAGAACTGTTGGAAATAAACCAAAATAATGAAGATCTGCTATATTATGTAAAGCAATTAACTAAACAAATAACTAGCAAAAGCGTCATTTTTACTAATTAGAGCAATACAATTTCAGCGTAGAAGGGCGATTTTTGTCTTGGGTTAGATGTGCGAAGGGAGCCGTTGCTTACAAGCAAAAAGGTCGATTGGATGATCGAAATGTCCAGGATTTTTGTCAGACACAGGTGGCAACCCTAGTCATAACCCTAGTGCTCATTTCTCACAGCAATAACAACAAAGCACCAGCCAACAAATTAACCCCAGGACCATTAAACACACCACAGATATTTCACGATAAACATATTTAATGTGTTTCAGTGTGGAGGTAGAGCTGTCCTTTAATAACCAGTAAATTATACACCTAAAGTGTATTTAGCCATAATAATAATGATGATAATAATAATAATAATAATAATAATGGGTCTGATAAAGTGGTCAATAAAAATTAATATTTTTATTAATGAGTTACAGGTGTAAATAAAGTTTATATAAACTGCACACACGCACACTGTGACCTTAAACCTGACGTTTAAAAAAACATTAATAAAGCCCCTTTACTTACCTCATTGGGACTCTATTTAACACGGCGGACTCAGAGAGAAACACACTGGCTGTGTCTCAATCCTCACACTGCACTTCGAAGTAGGAAGTGGGGGAGAAAAAAGCGCACCGCTTAGGGTAACTATAGCGCTATCGTTGCACACTACATAGTGCTAAAGTGTTAGCTTTAGGACGGAGCTAGTTGAAATGCTTCCGGGAAACGGAACCATGGCGCAAAACACAATGAAATAAAAGTCAAAGCTAAAATAAAAGAATGAATAAATTGAATAAAGGGTAAAATGAATAAAAATGTTTGTTGGTTGGTTTTTTTCCCCCGTAATCCAGATACATATTTTTCTTAATCCAGATAGATACTTGTCTGGGGAATTATTTTATTGCAGCACGTTATACTAATATGCAAGCTTTGTCATATTTTCATACAGTGTCCACTGTGAGTTACAAGATACAGTCACATCTTTTTTTTCACAAACCACCCCTTATCTATCTATCTATCTATCTATCTATCTATCTATCTATCTATCTATCTATCTATCTGAATGTTTTTATTCTGATTTTTCTGATGTTTTCAGTGTTGGATTAAGTCGTGAACTCTGATTTCTTGAAATCCACCTCAGCATCACTACATGGCCGATCCAGACTCCTTTATCATATCACCTACAGCAACTGTCATGTTCACACTCACCTGATTACTGATCACAACCTCCCAAACCACACGCACCTACACTACCGTTCAAAAGTTTGGGGTCCCTTTGAAATGTCCTTATTTTTGAAAGAAAAGCACTGTTCTTTTCAATGAAGATCACTTTAAACTAATCAGAAATCCACTCTATACATTGCTAATGTGGTAAATGACTATTCTAGCTGCAAATGTCTGGTTTTTGGTGCAATAGCCTATCTCCAGAGGCCCATTTCCAGCAACTCTCACTCCAGTGTTCTAATGGTACAATGTGTTTGCTCATTGCCTCAGAAGGCTAATGGATGATTAGAAAACCCTTGTACAATCATGTTAGCACAGCTGAAAACAGTTGAGCTCTTTAGAGAAGCTATAAAACTGACCTTCCTTTGAGCAGATTGAGTTTCTGGAGCATCACATTTGTGGGGTCGATTAAATGCTCAAAATGGCCAGAAAAATGTCTTGACTATATTTTCTATTCATTTTACAACTTATGGTGGTAAATAAAAGTGTGACTTTTCATGGAAAACACAAAATTGTCTGGGTGACCCCAAACTTTTGAAGGGTAGTGTATAAGTAACATGGACTCTCTCTCTCTCTCTCTCTAAAGCCAGTATCTCACTGGGCTGCGACAGCTTGCGACAAATTGCGAACATCATTTGTGAGAGAGTTTCAAAAGTGTCTTGAACATTTGCAGGGCTTCTCAGTTTCCTCACATGAGTCGCAAAGTGTCGCTGCTTCGTCGCTGAAATTTTGAACATGTTCAAAAAATTTGTGCGACAAAATTTCTCTCAGAATAGCTGCAAATGCGTCGCTGGTGTCGCAAAGCCGTCACGAACCCTTCTCAAGTCAGTTTCTGTGAGACAGGAAGTGCGAGTGTATCTCACTGGGCTGCGACAGCCTGCAACTAGTTGGAGACACAACAATTGCGATAAAATATGCGAATATCAATTCAGTGTGATTCCAAGTGAAAATTCGCATATTTTATCACAATTGTTGTGTCTCCAACTAGTCGCAGCCCGGTGAGATACTACCTTAACACACACAAAGAGGATTCACAGTTGTGCAAAGATATGAAATTTATCTTCGAGTGGTGAACATATTCACAAATGATCGAAGCAAACAAGTGAAAATGTTTTCAACATGAGAAGATAAACTTCAGATCTTCACGCTATTGTGTAATGTTCTTTATATTATATGGACACATCCACACACACACAAAAAAAAAATACTCAAATTAATCAAAACAATTTTAATTTTGAACCAGTTTGCCATTTTGACAATGCACGTCTAGTCAGCGGGAAAACACTGGGAGTGATGTCATCAGAGTGAAATATCAGGAAATATGTCACTCAGATCCACAATATATTTCATATGAAAAACATGAGAAGATAAATTTCATATCTTCAAGACAAAGAGTGATTTTCTTTTTATTATACAGACACATTCACAAACAAAAAGTACCCAAATTTATCAAAACAATTCATTGATTTCCTCACGGGTGACATACAGAGATTTATGTCATGGTTTTGGTTCTTCATGTCCTGGATGGAGCGCGTATGAAAAATACGAGTGGCATATTTCCCAGTGAAACACTCGTGTCCAACAGAATCTGAATTGTCCTTCCACTCTATCAGTTGCAAATACAGCATGACGTTTTTTCACCCTGTCACCTGCACGTCCCTGCCCCTGTCCAATCTCAATGACACGTTGCTGAGCCTGTGCTCAGGCATTTATCTGATATAATGAAAGAACAAATCCTTCATCTGCCCACAACGTCCTGCTCCCCTGAAGTTCACAGTCTCCTCGTGTGGGTGTGTAAGAAGAAAAACAGAGTTTAGTTTTCAACACAAACGAGTGTGGCCTTTACTGACCACATGCAGAGACGTGTTTTTCTTGGGCACTGGGTGAGTTTCATAATGACTGGTTTATAGCTGTATAAATAAACTGCAATCTCAAATAATCCAGAGCACTATCCAAAAGGCCACAAACTCAGAACAAGAACATGTCATGCAGAAGAACAACAGCAGAGAACAAATAAATAAATTCAATACCTCACACACCTCAGGCTCAGAATGGAATGGCCTTCCCAAAGCCCCGACCTCAACCCTATTGAAAATTTATGGACTACTCTTAAAAGTCAGGTCCGTTCCAGGAAACCTGCCAATTTAAATGAACTCTACCAATTCTGCCAAGAAGAGTGGTCAAATATCCAGCCAGAATTATGCCAGAAGCTTGTTGATGGTTACCAAAAGCGTCGAGTGGAGGTGTAACTTGCTAAGGGACATTTAACCAAATATTAGTGGGGTGTATGTATATATTTGAGTCTGTATGTATAATTTTGACCCTGTGTGGATTAGAGAAAATCCAAAATAAATTCAAACATGTGCACTCAATTCTTGTTTTGTGAGGTCATTAAAGATGTATGCTGTACAATCATTCCACCCTAGAAAAAGAACAGTTCAAGGAAATCATTAACAGCCCCAAATTATCATGGCATTCATGCTCATGATGAGTGTATGTAAACTTCTGACCACGACTGTAGTTGTTGGTGATGTGATCTTTTTTGTTGATGTTCAGAATTATTCGAAGACATTGGGTTTGGAAGATGTTGATCTTCTTCTCAAGGGGCTCATTGATTATATACGATTCTGTATTGTATAAGAGGACACTGAGAACAGAAGTGTTAAAGAGCTTTACTTTGAGGCTGATGTGAGCTTTGGATTGCCAGATGTTTTTGAGCTTCCAAAAGGCTGACCATGCTTTAGCCCTACGGTGCTTGAAATCACGGAGAGTATCATCCACAAAAGCACCAAGGTATTGGAAATCATCCACTACTTCTAGAGTGTTTCCCTCTAGTTTGATGGTAGGTTGGCCAATGGATTTTGCCAAGACTTTTTTTTTTCTCCGTGTTGATGACAAGTCCAACTTTGGCTGCAGAGGACAATGCATCAAGTTGTTTTTGGACGTTCTCAACCGTATTCTCAAGTAAGACAGTATCGTCAGCATACTCCATATCCCTGATCTTCTAAAAAATAATAATAATAATAATCAACTATTATTATTATTATTATAAATGGTTTGGGGCCAAAGTAATTTTCTTTTAAGAAGTCCTCGCTATACCTTACAGTGAATATAAAAAGTGTGCACACCCCGTTAAAATGATAGGTTTATCTGTTGTAAAAAAAAAAATGAAACAACAATAAATAATTTCAAAACTTTTCCCACCTTTCATGTGACCTATAACCTGTACAATTCAATTGAAAAACAAACAAATCTGTTGGGGGGGAAAACCTAAAAAATAAAAAACGTACAATAAGCTGGTTGCATAAGTGTGCACACCCTTAAACTAATACTTTGTTGAAGCACCTTTTGATTTAATTACAGCATTCAGTCTTTTTGGGTCGGAGTCTATCAGCCTGCCACATCTAGACTTGGCAATATTTACCCACTCTTCCTTGCAAAAGCATTCAAAATCTGTCAGATTGTGAGGGCATCTCTTGTGCATAGCCCTCTTCAGGTCACCCCACAGATTTTCAATTGGATTTAGGTCTGGGCTCTGGCTGGGCCATTCCAAAACTTTTTGGGGTCATTATCATGCTAAAAGATGAAATTCCTCTTCATCTTCAGCTTTCTAGCAGACACCTGAAGGTTTTGGGCCAAAATTGACTGGTATTTAGAACTGTTCATAATTCCCTCAGAACTCAAAAATATCACCAACATAAAACTGTTTAAAAAATTATATAAAAACATGTTAATAAAAATATATGAGAATGAGGACAGGCAGACTATATAGGTGATGATGAAATTGAGAGTAAGTCTGTGACTGGTCTTCTTGTATTTAGTGTATAGCTATAGGTATGTGTATATGTATGTACTGTATATATGCATAACATAAGTATCTGTATATATGATTTGATTTGGTCGATATTATACCATGTCGGTATGTTTTGGTATGTTGGTATTTTTTCTTTTTTGTTTATTGCTTTTGTTTTCTTTTGTATATATAGTTTATTATGGTGGAAAGTGACATTTGATTAGCGGTGGTATAGAGGATTAGGATTGGATAAGTTATTACTTCTTCCTAATCCTTTCTGAACATTATGTTATTGCCTTGTGGCTACGCTATTCTGTTTGTTTATGATGATGTTTTGATTATTGTATTTTTTATTTAAATTTTTATTTTTATATCTTTCTTCGTTATTGTTCAGAATAAAGTAATCAATCAATCAATCAATCAATCAATCAATCAATCAATCCCTCCACCTTGACCTAAGCCCCTGTTCCAGCTGAAGAAAAACAACCCCAAAACATGATGCTGCCACCACCATGCTTCACCGTGGGTATGGGGTTCTTTTGGTGATGCGCAGTGTTGTTTTTGCGCCAAACATACCTTTTGGAATTGTGGCCAAAAAGTTCAACCTTGGTTTCATCAGACCATAACACATTTTCCCACATGCTTTTGGGAGAGTTGATGTTTTTTTTTTTTCAAAATTTAGCCGGGCCTGGATGTTTTTCTTTGACCCTGCCTTGTAGCCCAGACATATGGAGAATACGGGAGATTGCTGTCACATGTAGTACACAACCAGTACTTGCCAGAAATTCCTGCAGCTCCTTCAGTGTTGCTGTCGGCCTCTTGACAGCTTCCCTGACCAGTTTTCGTCTTGTCTTTTCATCAATTTTGGAGGGACGTCCAGTTCTCAGTAATGTCACTGTTGTGCCATATCTTCTCCACTTCTTGATGACTGTCTTCACTGTGCTCCATGGTATATCTAATGCCGTGGAAATGTTTTTGTACCCTTCTCCTGACTGATACCTTTCAACAATGAGATCCCTTTGATGCTTTGTAAGCTCTCTGTGAACCCTGGCTTTGGCTGGAGGATGCAACTGAGTAAATGTCTGAACTTTATTTGGGGTTAATCAGAGTCATTTTAATTGATGGCGGGTGTGAACCCAAAAAGACTGAATGCTGTAATTAAATCAAAAGGTGCTTCAACAAAGTATTAGTTTAAGGGTGTGCACACTTATGCAACCAGCTTATTGTACGTTTTTTATTTTTTAGGTTTTCCCCCTAACAGATTTGTTTGTTTTGCAATTGAATTGTACAGGTTATAGGTCACATTAAAGGTGGGAAAAGTTTTGAAATTATTTACTGTGGTCTCATTTTATTTATTTTTTTACATCAGAAAAACCTATCATTTTAATGGGGTGTGTACACTTTTTATATCCACTGTAGGTGTTATTTCTATTATAATTATTATATGATATTAGCATTTGTTTTATAACACTTCTTATTTTATGTACAAAATTTCAATTATAATTTAGTTCCAAAATATTTAAGTTGCAGCCCTGTGATGACCTGGCGACTTGTCCAGGGTGTACCCCGCCTCTCGCCCATAGTCAGCTGGGATAGGCTCCAGCTCGCCTGCGACCCTGTAGGGCAGGATAAGCAGCTACAGATAATGGATGGATGGATGGATGGATGGATGGATATTTAAGTTGCTAAAATGTATGACAACCATTAGAGGTCTCTGTTGGTCTCTGTTAGTTCATAGTAGGGTTTTTTTCACTTACATAATCCTACACTTCACTTTGACCCCCAGTAGTGTGTTTTTCAATGAGAGCTGGCCAAAAAAGTCCTCTGCAGCCAGGTTGCTATGACAACCCCCCATCTGCTCAAACACAAATATTTTTGCTTTTCTTTTTTAGCAGGATCATTTTCAGCAAGGTTTTTTCAGTTTAAGGCTGGAATCATGCAACTGCATCATGTGACAAACTTATAAGCAAAACAAGCACATGTTATCATTAAAAAGGCACAACTGTGTTTCACATGTGTTTAAAAAGTAAATACACTTCGATGTTGACTGCATGTTTTGCAGCTCTGTTTGTCCCGTGATTCACAATAGAGCCACTGGGGAAAAGGCTGACGAAATCCATGATCACTTCCACATGTTTGTTCTCTGATTTCATCTTACTGTAAACTCTGCTCCACATTTTGCTCTCTTATTCTGGTGTAATGAAGAGTGATCTATAAACTGAGCAAGATGTTCGGAAATGCATGTGGTTTATATAACATACCTCCATGGACACAAAAAATGAAAGAAATTTGGGGATTATAAACATGTGGATACAAGAGAACAATGAAGATTCCAGACCAAGCTATTGAGTGTTGTAACCTCTCCTACACATTTCTATTTTATGCAGCATGTCATCACATTTTTGTTACTTCTATTTTGCTGTTCCAGTTGATGCATAAACAAGATCCAGACAGTTCAGAATGCAGCAGCGACAGTTTGTCCTAGAACCCAAACACATTATCATATCACCCCTATATTATCAAAACCGTATTGGCTCCCAGTAAAATACTGCATTGATTATAAAATGACAAATATCAGTGCTTTAAAGCACTGAATGGTCTGACACAGCACAACCTTGATGAACTTTTTTTTAATGATTAGCCAGACCTCATCCATCAAAAGGTGCAGGCTCTTTATTAGTATCTAGAATAACGATGAATACAGCAGGGGTAGAACTTTTTCCAGAAAAGCCCCTGAGTTACAGAATGGCCTGCTAATTAGTCTTTGGAACTCTCTTGGGTAACGAGATAATAATAATAAGCTTTATTTGCCAGGTACCGTATGTGAATACACAAGGAATTTGACTCCGGTTTCACTTAGCTCTCTTAGTACAAACAGATAAAAAGCGTAGACAAAAACAAAAAGCTATGTACATGTAGAAGGGTAAATATATGTATAGACAACATAGTGCAAGGATGAATTAGTAAATATAAATATAAATATACAGTGTGCACAGAATAACGGTATGAGTGTGCAGATATTTCACAGTTGATGTTACTGATATTTGAGTCCGGTTTTAGCTGTTCATCACAGAGACAGCCTGAGGAAAAAAAATGTTCTTGTGTCTGGTTGTTTTTGCATACAGTGTTCTGTAGCGTCTCCCAGAGGGGAGAAGTTTAAACAATTTGTGACCACGGTGTGATGGGTCTGCAGAGATGTTACTTGCCCGTTTCCTGACTCTGGACAGGTACAGGTCTTGGATAGAGGGCAGGCTGACACCAATAATTTTTTCTGCAGACCTTATTGTCCATTGCAGTCTGTTCTTGTCCTGTTTGGTGACCGATCCAAACCAAACAGTGATGGAAGAGCAGAGAACAGACTGAATGATGGCAGAGTAGAATTGTGTCAGCAGCTCCTTAGACAGGTTGAGCTTCCTGAGCTGGCGCAGAAAGTACAACCTCTGCTGGGCCTTTTTGATGATGGTGACTGTGTTGGTCTCCCACTTCAGGTCCCGGGAGATTGTGGAACCCAGAAACCTGAAGGTTTCAACAGCAGTCACAATGTTGTTGGTGATGGTGATAGGCGGCAGGGTGGGAGGGCTCCTCCTAAAGTCCACTGTCATCTCCACAGTTTTGAGCATGTTCAGCTCCAGATTGTTCTGACCGCACCAACAGACCAGCTGTTCAACCTCCCGTCTGTATGCAGACTCGTCGCCGTCTCGGATGAGGCCGATGACCGTTGTGTCGTCTGCAAATTTCAGGAGTTTAACAGACAGGTCTCTTGAGGTGCAGTCGTTGGTGTAAAGGGAGAAGAGCAGTGGGGAGAGCACACACCCCTGGGGGGTGCCAGTGCTGATAGTCCAGGTGCTGGATGTGAGAGCTGCAGTCAATGGGCAGAGAAAGTTTTGGTAAAGAAGAAGAAGCCTTTATTTGTCACATGCACACTTCAAGCACAGTGAGATTCATCCTCTGCATTTGACCCATCTAAAGCAGTGAACACACGTGCACACACACCCAGAGCAGTAGGCAGCCATACTACAGCACCCGGGGAGCAGTCAAGGGGCTAGGTACCTTGCTCAAGGGCACCTCAGCCCAAGGCTGCCCCATGTTCACCTAACCTGCATGTCTTTGGACCGTGGGGGAAACCGGAGCACCCGGAGGAAACCCACGCAGACACGGGGAGAACATGCAAACTCCACACAGAAAGGCCCCTGATGGCCGCTGGGCTCGAACCCAGAACCTTCTTGCTGTGAGGCGACAGTGTTAACCACTACACCATTATGGGATGAGGTGCTGTTTTATGTTAAAGGATGCCCCCTTGCCAGTGTTACCTTCTAATTTTCATTTTAGTCATGCTGTCATACTAACCCCATTTGCAGAAAGGTTGGGATATTTTCCAAAATACAATAAAAACAAAAATCTGTGATTTGTTAATTCACGTGAAACTTTATTTAACTGACAAACGTACAAAGAAAAGATTTTCAATAGTTTTACTGACCAACTTAATTGCATTTTGTAAATATCAACAAAGATAGAATTTGATGCCTGCAACACACTCAAAAGTTGGGACAGAGGCATTATTACCAATGTATTACAACACCTTTCCTTTTAATAACACTGTTTAATCATATAGGCTCTGAGGATACTAATTGTTGCAGTTTTGCAATTGGAATTTCTGTCCATTCTTGCTTGATACAAGACGTCAGCTGCTCAACAGTCCGTGGTCACTGTTGTCCCATTCTCATCTTCACGATGCGCCATACATTCTCAATAGGAGGCAGACCTGGACTGGCAGCAGGCCAGTCAAGCACACGCACTCTGTGTTTACGAAGCCATGTTGTTGTAGCCCATGCAGAATGAGGCCTGGAACAGTCATGGTGAAAAAAGCATGGACTTCCTGGGAAGAGATGTGACCTTGATGAATATGTCTCTCTAAAGTCAAAATATACGCCTCTGTATCAATGGTACCTTCACACATGCAACACACCCATGCCATGGACTGGGTGGTCGTGTTCACCTTTAGCAAAAAAGCAAAGGGGAGTCCCATATACGATTCGTACATTGGGGGAGTGCCTGTTAGAGAGCGCACTTGTCCTGGGCCATCGGCATAGTGAGGTAGGGTGGCCAGTTCCTTTCCTCACCGCCTTTAACTTCCCCAGTGTTTCCACCAGGTCCCCATTCACTGCTGGGTGGACAGGGAGCGAGCCCCAGATCCCCGTCGAGCCGAGGCTCGACCCAGGGACCGTTCGCTTAGCGGTCAAGCGCGCTAACCACTTGGCCACCTGCGCTCCTCACCTTTAGCACGGAGAACTCGATGTCCAATTTTCCCCCAAAAAACCAAGCCGAAATGTGGACTTCTCTGACCACAGCACACATTTCTATTGTCTTTGAGTTCAGGCCCAGAGAAATTGCTTACTATGGTATGTCTGGCATGTCATTAGTCATCATGAGTCTTACAAAGAATCAGATGCAAGTCTTGCTATCTCTCCACACACACACACACACACCTTTCACTTTCATGTCTTTCTTTAAAGTCACTTTTAAAAAGTGATGTTTAAAAGCAATCACTTTTTATTGCTGAATTAAAGTTTATCAAATATAATTTGCAACGCTATGAGGAAAAAAAAAAGCTATTTCCTCTTTTTTCCTAATTGTGAAAAAAAGCTATTTCTTCTTTATGTGTTCGACAGTTTTTATTACATGTATATAAATAGTAAAAAGTAAAATTGAAAAATGAGGGTTGGTGAGGAGTTGCAGCTGCTCCCATGTCATATGTAGGGAGTCACAGTGCATCAAATGAGTTAGCAGGACAGGATGTGTGTTTTAGCAAGTGTGTGTGTGCACGCGCGCATGAGAAATGTCATGCAAGAATGTAAGAACACAAATCAGAATTATTCTTAGTGTTAATCTGAGAGCATATCAGCAATAAATAAGCCTTTAGTGACTTGCCAGATATATAAAATTACTTGGGTCAAATACATGGAAATTTTGGGGTGGGTGGTGGTGGGGTTGCCGAGAAAGAGAATTACTGTACAGTGTCTTGCAAAAGTATGCATCCTCCTTGGTGTTTGTCCTGTTTTGCTGCATTACAAGCTGGAATTTAAATGGATTTTTGGAGGGTTAGCAGCATTTGATTTACACAACATGCCTACCACTTTAAAAGGTGCAAATTGTTTTATTGTGACACAAACAATAATTAAGATGGGGGAAAAAAACCCAGAAATCTGGAGTGTGCATAGGTATTCACCCCCTTTTGTATGAAACCCCTAGGTCCAACCAATTCACTTCATAAGTCACATAATTAGTTGATTAAGATCCACCTGTGTGCAATCAAAGTGGCACATGATCAGTCACATGATGTCTGTATAAATCAACCTGTTCTGGAAGGACCCTGACTCTGCTACACTGTAAAAAATGTCCGTAGAATTAACAGTGAATTTATGTAAAATCATGACATAAAAAACTGTAAATACAAAAACAATGAAGCAGTGTGTAATTTACATCAATATACTGTAAAACTCCTAACCAAATACCACTGTTAATTTAACAGTAAGAATATGTTGAATTGATCATATTTTTTTGTAGAATTTACAAATTGTTGTAGTTTAAACACAGACAAACTGTAATGCTAAAACAGAATGTGATAGTTAAAATTACATCATTGCCCTGTTAAAAAATTTTTAAAAATGCCCACCATCATGGCTCAGTCGACTAAGGCACCATACCATGAACAGAATTTACAAATTGTTGTAGTTTAAACACAGACAAACTGTAATGCTAAAACAGAATGTGATAGTTAAAATTACATCATTGCCCTGTTAAAAAAATTTAAAAAATGCCCACCATCATGGCTCAGTCGACTAAGGCACCATACCATGAACAGAATTTACAAATTGTTGTAGTTTAAACACAGACAAATTGTAATGCTAAAACAGAATGTGATAGTTAAAATTACATCATTGCCCTGTTAAAAAAATTAAAAAATGCCCACCGTCGTGGCTCAGTCGACTAAGGCACCATACCATGAACAGAATTTACAAATTGTTGTAGTTTAAACACAGACAAATTGTAATGCTAAAACAGAAATGTGATAGTTAAAATTACATCATTGCCCTGTTAAAAAAATTAAAAAATGCCCACCGTCGTGGCTCAGTCGACTAAGGCACCATACCATGAACAGAATTTACAAATTGTTGTAGTTTAAACACAGACAAATTGTAATGCTAAAACAGAATGTGATAGTTAAAATTACATCATTGCCCTGTTAAAAAAATTAAAAAATGCCCACCGTCATGGCTCAGTCAACTAAGGCGCCGTACCATGAATCCAGGGACCCGGGTTTGATTCCGACCCGAGGTCATTTCCTGATCCCTTCCTCTCTCTCTCCAGCTCATTTCCTGTCTCTACACTGTCCTATCCAATAAAGGTGAAAAAAGCCCCCCCAAAAAATCTGTCTAGTAGATCAATGCTTATAACCATCATTTTGAATCATTGTTTATTGTACAATGAATATCCGTAAAATTAACAGTTATGTATTGATTATTGTACATTGAATACCTGTAAAATTTACATTTAGTTATCATTAATTGTACATGGAATCCCAGTGAAATGTACAAGCTATTCTGTAATGTTGTTTACATTTCACTGTATTTTTAACAGGATTATTCTGGCAACCACAGCTGCCAGTATTTTTCCATAAAAACAACAGATTTTTTTTTACAGTGTACACTACTAAGCAAGCAACATGAAAACCAAGGAGCCTCCAAACAGGTCAGAGATAAAGTTGTGGAGAAGTATAGATCAGGGTTGGGTTATAAAAAATATCCCAAACTTTGAATATCCCACAGAGCACCATTAAATTCATTATAGCAAAATGCAAAGAATATGTCACCACTACAAACCTGACAAGAGAAGGCCGTCCACCAAAACTCACAGACCAGGCAAGGAGGGCATTAATCAGAGATGCAACAAAGACACAAAAGATAACACTGAAGGAGCTGCAAAGATCCACAGTGGAGATGGGAGTATCTGTCCATAAGACCACTTTAAGCTGTACACTCCACAGAGTGGGGCTTTATGGAAGAATGGTCAGAAAAAGCCGTTGCTGAAAGAAATAAGAAAACATGCTTGGAGTTTGTCCAACAGCATCTGACAGACTCCCCAAACACATTGAAGAAGATTCTCTGGACAAATAAGACTAAAATTAATCTTTTTGGCCATCAAGGGAAATGCCATGTGTGGCGCAAACCCAACACCCTGAGAACACCATTCCTACAGTGAAGCATGGTGGTGGCAGCATCACGCTGTGGGGATGTTTTTCATCTGCAGGGACAGGAAAGCTGGTCAGGACTGAACGAAAGATGGATGGCACACAGGGCAATTCTGGAGGAAAACCTGTTTGAGTCAGCCAGAGGTTTGAGACTGGGATGAAGGTGTCACGAATGGCAAGCTGAGGTAAAGTGAGGACCCAAGCACAGACTCAAAGCAGGCAGTGTAAAGAGAAAACTTCATTAAAGAAGTAGATGGCAGAAAGGCAAAGATACAGTAGGGCTCAGGCAAAAATCGGTAGTCAAAAAAACAGGCCAGGAGGTCAAAAACACAGGAGCAGGGACAAAAACAGGACAGAAAAATCTTCATAAAAAACTGATGAACACAGGGACAAGGGAAATCCAGGCAGAGGTAGCAAAAGACACAATCCAAAAGAACAGTCAGGCAAAAACAGGAACAAAAAACTGGACAGAAAAACTTGACAAAAACAAGGAAAAATTCAGGCAGGGGGAATCAAGAACACACAATACCGATGAGCTGTAGTGAGGTGAGGAAAGTCTACAAGAGACATGTCTGAAGATTCTCAGTCATCCAGGTCATAGTAAACTGTGGGTGGTAAAAGAGAGCAACTGGACTTGCTTGAAGATTCTTGAAGATGTTTCACCTCTCATCTGAAAGGCTTCTTCAGTTCTGTCTGACTAATAGGGAGTATCAGGTATTTATCCTCTCATGGATGAAAAGCAATCCTAAGGTGTCGTTGAGTCATCCTGTTGGTGTGGGTCACTGGGGGCTGGGTGTGAACGGCCTCGAGAGTCGTTGGGGTGATCAATGGATTGCTGGTTCTCTCTGTCCTCCTGTGAATCACTGAAAACAACTGGGTTTTGGTGTGCATTCAGTTGTCTGGGAAGTGTGCCAAGGTAGCTGATAAATTATGTCTTAGACCCCCACCTCTGTTCAGTGATGGCCATTCCAGGTTGACAAAAATGGCTTCTTTAACTCCTCGCTCATACCAAAGATCCTCTCTGGCTAAAATGCGTACGTTGCAATGGAACGTACACAAAGGAAATGAGGGTCCTTTGTTGTTAAGATGAAGATAGACAGCAGTGTCCTGGCCTGAGGAACTGGCTCTCCTGTGTTGAGCCATGCGCCTGTGAAGTGGTTGTTTTGTTTCCCCAATATACCAGTCCGTGCATTCCTCACTGCACTGAATTGCATACACTACGTTGTCCTGTTTGTGTCTGGCTATTCTGTCCTTAGGGTGGACCAGTTTCTGCTTCAGGGTGTTCCTGGGTCTGAAATGTACCGGAATGTTGTGTTTGTAGAAGAGCCTCCTGAGTTTCTCAGATAGACCAGAAATGTAGGGAATGACAATGTTCTTGCGTTTGTTCCTGTTATCCTCCTTGTCCATTATGTTCCTTTTTCTGCTCTTAAAAAAGGCCTAGTTGGGATACCCGCAGTTCTGAAGTGCTTTCTTGATGTGATTCTGCTCCTTCTCTTTTCCCTCTACCATTGTAGGAATGTTCTGAGCCCTGTGTTGCAAGGTCCTAATGACCCCCAATTTGTGTTCCAGTGGGTGGTGAGAGTCGAAGAGTAGGTACTAGTCTGTGTGTGTGGGTTTCTGGTAGACCTCGATGCTAAGGCTTCTGTCTTGTCTAATGTGTACATCACAATCCAAGAAGGCTAGTTTATTCCCATGGACATCCTCCCGAGTGAAATTGATGTTGATATCCACTGCATTGATGTGCTCAGAGAAGGCTTCCATCTCATGGGTTTTGATTTTAACCCAGGTGTCATCCACATATCTGAACCAGTGGCTGGGAGCAACTCCTGAAAAAGTGGTCGTACGCATTTTAGCCAGAGAGGATCTTTGGTATGAGCGAGGAGTTAAAGAAGCCATTTTTGTCAACCTGGAACGGCCATCACTGAACAGAGGTGGGGCTCTAAGACATAATTTATCAGCCACCTACAGTGCAGTCCTTGGCACACTTCCTAGACAACTGAATGTACACCAAAACCCAGCTGTTTTCAGTGACTCACAGGAGGACAGAGAGAACCAGCAATCCATTGATCACCCCAACGATTCTCGAGGCTGTTCACACCCAGCCCCCAGTGACCCACACCAACAGGATGACTCAACGACACCTTAGGATTGCTTTTCATCCATGAGAGGATAAATACCTGATACTCCCTATTAGTCAGACAGAACTGAAGAAGCCTTTCGGATGAGAGGTGAAACATCTTCAAGAATCTTCAAGCAAGTCCAGTTGCTCTCTTTTACCACCCACAGTCTACACGAGACAGTCTGGCAAATAGAGTAGCTCCAAGCAGTTCTTAAAAAGCCCTGGCTGATGGGAGAGGAGTGGTAACAGGTGTGGGAGTGCCGCTTCAGGAAATGGCCTTCAGCAAGGCAGGATGGAATTCCTGTCCTGGATCTGGCCTGGAGCCGGCATGGAAGTCCCACAATCTAAGGCATGGATGGACTGGATTGTGACAGTACCCCCCCCTTCAATGGGCGCCTCCAGGCGCCTTAGAAAGTGCCTGGCTAAAATAAATGAAAATCTGGGCTCCCTGGAGTAACTCCCTGGTGTTGTTGGTGGAAGTCCGTGATGAGGGTGGGATCCATGATGAACCTGGCAGGAACCCAGCTCCTCTCCTCAGGACCATACCCCTCCCAATCAACCAGGTACTGGAGTCCTCTGCCTCGGCATCATACCTTCAGCAACCTCCTGACAGTGAAGACCTCACCACCATCTATGAACCTGGGAGGAGGAGGAGGTTTGGAGGGTGGGGACAGGGAACTGGAGACAAGGGGTTTGACTTGGGAGACATGGAAAGATGGGTGAATACGGTGCATGGTTATGGGCAGAGACACAGTCTTACAGAGCAGGGACTAATTACCTTGGAGATGGGGAAAGGTCCTATGAACCTGGGAGCCAATTTGCAGGAGACTGTCTTGAGGCGTAAGTGGCAAGCATTACCCGCTGCCCCACCTGATAGATGGGAGCTGTCAAGCAGTGTTTGTCGACTTGCTCTTTAAACATCTTGACAGAATGTAGGAGCTTTTTCCTGGTCAATGCCCACATTCTCCTGCAACAGCACACAAACATCTGGGCAGAGGGCACAGCAACTTCTTCTTGGACAGGGAAGAGTGGTGGCTGGTAACCCAGAGAGCACTGGAAGGGGGAAAGACTTGTAGCAGAAGTGTGTAAGGAGTTGTGAGCATACTCTATCCAAGGAAGGGTCTTGCTCCAGGAGGCAGCATCCTTGGACACCATGCACCTGAGAGCCACTTCCAGCTCCTGGTTGGCCCGTTCTGTCTGTCCATTGGTCTGAGAGTGGAAACCTGAAGACAGACTGCGAGAAGCACCAATGAGTTTACAGAAAGCCTTCTAGAATTGGGCTGAGAACTGGGGTCCATGGTCTGATACGATGTCTTAGGGGAGTCTGTGTAGACAGAAAACATGGAGTATCAGCAATTCGGCGGTCTTCTTGGTGGTGGGAAGCTTTGGCAGAAGGATAAAATGAACAGCTTTAGAAAAACGGTTGACAACAGTGAGGATACAAGTATTGCCACCTGAATTAGGGAGTCCTGTGATGAAATCCAGGGCTGTGTGTGACCAGGACCGGTGGGGAACAGGAAGGGGTCTCAACAGGCCGGCAGGGGGTCTGTTGCCAGTCTTGTTCCTGGCACAGATGCCGCAAGTTGCCACAAACCTCTGGACGTCCTCCTTGATGAATGGCCACCAAAAATGTTGTCAGATGAGTGCCAGAGTCTGGGCTGCTCCTGCGTGGCACGCCATTCTGGAACTCACATTTCTCAGCCTTAACAAAGAGTTTATTTTCCAGGAGTCACTGAAGGACCTGCCTAATGTGGATGAGGTGTTCATCAAGGGAGCGGGGAAAAAAACAAAACAAAACATCGTCCAGATAAACAAAAACAAAAACATTAAGGTAGTTCCTCAGGACATCATTAACTAGGGCCTGGAAAACTGCGGGAGCATTAGTCAGGCTGAATGGAACCACATGGGGCCCATGGGGGTGTTAAATGCCATCTTCCATTTGTCCCCTTCCCTGATCCTCCTGAGGTGGTAAGCATTATGCAGGTCTAGCTTGGTGAAAATCTGGGCTCCCTGGAGTAACTCAAATGCAGTAGACATGAGAGGTCGGGGGTAACAGTTCTTGATGGTGATGTCATTTAGCCCACAATATTCAATGCAAGGGCACAAGGATTTGTCCTTCTCCACAAAAAAGAATCCTGCCCCTGCAGAAGAGGAGGGATGAATAATTCCAGCTGCTAAGGACTTGGTGATGTATTTATCCATGGCTTGCCTTTCAGAAGGAGAGAAAGAGTAAAGTCGCCCCTTAGGTGGTGCAGTCCCAGGGAGAAGGTCAATTCCACAGTCATAGGGCCTATGGGATGGAAGGGAAACAGCTTGGGACTTGCTGAACACAGGTCTTAAAGTTATTATACTCAGGAACCACATTAGAGAAGTCAGGATATTCACCAATGGTGGGCTGGAGCAGTTCGGCATGAGGGAGGGCAGATCTCAGGCGTGACGATAAACAGAATTGACTCCATCCTAAAATGGTGTGGTTAGTCCAGTTGACATGGGGGTTATGTAGAGTTAGTCAGGGTAGACCAAGAACTATGGGCACATGGGGATTACTCATGACAAAAAAATGGATGGATTCATAGTGGTTGCCAGAAATTCTTAAGGTGATCGGGGATGTTCTATGGGTGATGGTGGTCAGACTAGTACTGTTAAGGGTCAGGACAGTGAGGGACAGGTTCAGAGCCAGTAGTGGAATCACCAGGCACTTGGCAGTGGTCGAGCAGATCAGGTTTCTGTCAGCCCCTGAATCATTGAGTGTCTGGAGGTTGTGGGGCTGATTGCCATGGATAATGACCACTGGGAGTAGCGGTCGATCGGTAGGGGGCTGATTCTGGACATTACCCACCAGGGCCCCTAAACTCACTGGTGGGCTCTTCCTTTTAAAGGGCAAGATTGGCAGAAATGGCCCAGCCATCCACAGTAAAAACATGCCCTCATATCCCGATGGTGCTGTCATTCCTCAGGTGAGATGCAGACTTGGTCTACCTGCATTGGCTCAGCAGAAAGAATGGGAGGCTGAGGGGGAGCAAGACTAGTCCGAGTTCTCTCTTTCACCCGCTGTCTGATCCGGGAGTCAATACAACTGGCGAGATCCATGAGACCGGGGAGATCAGGTGGCAGTTCTCGTGAGACCAGCTCATCCTTGATAGAGTCTGACAGCCCGTTCAAAAATGCATCAAACAAGGCACTCTCATTCCAGCTACAAGATGCTGCCAGAGTGTGAAACTCAATCGCATAGTCAAAAGCAGACCAGGCACCCTGCTGCAGCCCCATGATTTCTCTTGCTGCTCCTCTGCCAGACAGAGAGCGATCAAAGGTTTGCCTCATCTCCTCTGTGAAATCCTTGAAGCTGGTGCAGCATGGTGCATTGGCATCCCACAGAGCTGTTCCCCACTCCCTAGCTTTGCCAGTGAGGAAAGTGATGGTGTAGGCCACTTGGGAACATTCTGTAGGGAAGGCCAGTGGTTGAAGCTCAAGGGTTAGCGAGCATTGAGATAAAAATGATCTGCAGGTACCTGGTTCTCCATCATATGGCTGTGGGGCAGGAAGTCTCAGCTCTCTGAAGAGGGCTGGAGCAGGAGGAGCGGTAGGTGGAGGGGGTTGTGTAGGAGCAGACGTTACTTGAAGCTGTTGTAGCTGAATGGCAAGAAGATTGAGAGTGTCAGAGATGGTGACAAGGTTTTGATTCACCTGTTGGATGTCCTGTTGGTGGGTCCCAAGGAGAGCTCCCTGTTTCTAAACCGCTGCTCTTAGCTGGGCAAAATCTGCTGGGTCCATGTTGGCCAGACTGTGCTGTCACAAATGGCGAGCTGAGGTGAAGTGAGGACCCAAGAGCAGGCTCAGAAAGCAGGCAGTGTAAAGAGAAAACTTATTTAATGAAGTAGATGGTAGAAAGGCAAAAGGTACAGTACGGCTCAGGCAAAAATTGGCAGTCAAAAAACAGGCCAAGAGGTCAAAAACACAGAGGAGCAGGTAGACACGATCAGGGACAAAAACAGGACAGAAAAATCTTCACAAAAACTGATGAACACAGGGACAAGGGAAATCCTGGCAGAGGTAGCAAAAGACACAATCTAAAAGAACAGCCAGGCAAAAACAGGGACAAAAAACTGGACAGAAAAACTTGACAAAAACAAGGAAAAATTCAGGCAGGGGGAATCAAGAAGACATGATACCAATGAGCTGTAGTAAGGTGAGGAAAGTCTACAAGAGACAGTCTGGCAAATAAAGTAGCTCCAAACAGTTCTTAAAAAGCCCTGGCCAATGGGAGAGGAGTGGTAACAGGTGTGGGAGTGCCGCTTCAGGAAATGGCCTTCAGCAAGGCAGGACGGAATTCCTGTCCTGGATCTGGCCTAGAGCCGGCATTAAAGTCCCACAATCTAAGGCATGGATGGACTGGACCGGACTGTGACAGAAGGTTCACGTTCCAGCAGGACAATGAAACTAAACATACTGCTAAAGCTATACTGGATTGGTTTAATGGGAAACATTTAAATGTCTTGGAATGGCCTAATCAAAGCCCAGACCTCAATCCAATTGAGAATCTGTGGCATAACTTGAAGATTGCTGTACACCAACGCAACCCATCTAACTTGAAGGAGTTGGAGCAGTTTTGCTTTGAGGAATGGGCAAAAATCCCAGTGGCTAGATGTGCTAAGCTAATAGAAACATACCCCAAGAGACTTGCAGCTGTAATTGTAGCAAAAGGTGGCTATATAAATTATTGAATTTTTTTTTGTGTGTGTGTTTGGGGGGGGGGGTAATATCGATGCACACTCCAGATTTCTGTTTTTTCATCTTGATGATTGTTTGTGTCACAATAAAAAAAATCACCTATAAATTTGTAGGCATGTTGTGTAAATCAAATGGTGCTAACCCCCCAAAAATCAATTTTAATTCCAGCTTGTAATGCAACAAAACAGGACAAACACCAAGGAGGATGAATACTTTTACAAGACACTATATATGCAATGTCATTAGTTTTACACAGTGAGAGTTTTTATTCTGTTTTGGCATTTAATTAAAAGTCTGACAGAATCTACTCACCTCGTAGAGTGGCTACATGACTTTATATCGATTGACCAGAAGAAAAGTTTAATATAGTTGTAGTGAAGACTGAAAGCAAATAAAGAAATATGCATTCTGGTTGAACTACAGAGTGAATGTTCTTTCAAGTCCATAAAACATATTTTCATTTGGACTGTGCTCAATATGTCCTTGTGTGTGTGTTTCTTCCAGTTTCCTTCCCCTTTCCAAATAATACTAAGTAGGTGAGAATTAGGTAGTGGAAGCAGATGGTGAAGATAAATTGCCCTTTGGCATGAATGAATAGGTGAACATATTGTACACTGTAATAAGTGCATTGTGCCCTGTGGCATTTCTCATTTCATACCCTGAAGTGCCTTTTGTCAGTGTTGATGAGATAGGTTGAAAATCCACTGTGACCCTGAGTAGGATAAAATGCTCACTGAGAGTGAATGAGTGAGTGAGTGAATGAATGAGTGAATAAGTGAGTGAGTGAGTCAGTGACTGAATGAGTGAGTGAAAGAATGAGTGAGTGAATGAGTGATTGAAAGAATGAGTGAGTGTGTCAGTGAGTGAATGAATGAGTTAGTGAGTGAATGAGTGAGTGAAAGAAAGTGAGTGTGAGTCAGTGAGTGAATTTGTGAGTGAATGAGTGAGTGAGTGAATGAGTGATTGAAAGAATGAGTGAGTCAGTGAGTAAGTGAATGAGTGATTGAAAGGAGTGAGTGAATGAGTGAGTGAGAGAGTAAAAGACTGAGTGTGTGTCAGTGAGTGAATGAGTGATAGAAAGAGTGAGTGAATGAGTCAGTGAGTGAACAAGTGAGTGAATGAGTGAGTGAAAGAATGTGTGAGTCAGTGAGTGAATCAGTGAGTGAATGAGTGAGTTAGTGAGTGAGTGAATGAGTGAGTTAGTGAGTGAATGAGTGAGTGAAAGAAAGTGAGTGTGTGAGTCAGTGAGTGAATTAGAGTGAATGAGTGAGTTAGTGAGTGAGTGAATGAGTGATTGAAAGAATGAGTGAGTCAGTGAGTAAGTGAATGATTGAAAGGAGTGAGTGAATGAGTGAGTGAGTAAAAGACTGAGTGTGTCAGTGAGTGAATGAGTGATTGAAAGAATGAGTGAGTGAATCAGTGAGTGAATGAGTGAGTGAAAGAATGAGTGAATAAGTGAGTGAACGAGTGAACGAGCAAGTGAAAGAATGAGTGAATGAATGAATGAGTGAGTGAGTGAGTGAGTGAGTGAGTGAGTGAAAGAATGAGTGAGTGAATGAATAAGTGAGTGAGTGAGTGAATAAATGAGTGAGTGAGTGAGTGAGTGAGTGAGTGAGGAATGAGTGAGTGAATAAGTGAGTGAATGAGTGAGTTAGACCACAGATTAACAAAAGACAGACTATTTTACCTCCTTTATTGGAGTGAAGTTTAATTTTTTTGTTTATTCTTGCACTAACTGGACTTGAATTTTTCAAAACAAATGAGTGTGCTACATTTGAATTAGTTCTATTCCACAATAGAAATAAACAATAATTAAATACTACAGAGGTTCTTAAAAACATAAACGCTATTTGATTTCTCAGAATATTTAAAATGAAATTAAGTAACTTTTTTGCTAATTCTAAAAGATTAAAAATGCAAAAAGACAAAAATTGTGTCATTTGCATTGTGACCATGTTAATACTTTGATGCAACATGTTTTAACCTACAATGAACAGATAAAATCATCAACCATAAAATAAAATATGTAAAAAAAAAATTTTAAAAATAAAAGAATCAAGTACCTTTCAGAAGTGTTAGCATCTTTCACATCATAAGTGTGTTTCACATCTTAAAGCGTGTTTCGCTGCGATTTGGAAAACTTCAATATCAAAAATTGCCAAGAAAAAAATACATGCAGCAGTCCTGGGGTCGGGATACAGGATGACTGATGTGATTTTTACAAGGAAAAAAATGAACAAAACAGCAACAAGGTAGGTATGTCTAATAAACTGGCCAATACTTGTAAACACACTTGTACCAGCAACATACACCACAATGTCAATATGTTTTCTGTGCTCGAAATTCCCAAATTATATCTGCTAAGCGACAGTCGTTATAGCGGTGCAGTGCATAGCAGCAGCTACAGTCAGACAATAAACGTACACTAATATAAAGTGACCTGTGTGGCGGTGTACTTGATTAAAAAGTACATTATTTTCCAATCACATTAATTTTTGGCAAGATTTGGATTAAATAAAGTGAATGGAAAAGATCTGTAGTTGAATAGAAGATTACTTTAGTTCTTAATACTTCAATAAGAAAAAAATATATAAAAGAATTACAGTATGTTAAATGCAGTGGAAGAGTTTCATTAAACGAGGTGCTGTGAACAGGCTCAGCAGTGCAGACCTAAGTGGAGGTGACTCACTTACTGAGTCCATTTCGCCCGAGCATGGTTATTTAAAAGAAACAAATGTATAAAGAAACACAGGATAAATTACAATCTTATCTGACTGTGACAGAACAAAAGTGGCTGAATCACTGACCATTGACTTCCAAGAGTCAGAGTGAGCCAAGTAATGGCCGTGATTCAGGACTGAACGGACTTCATAACATTTACAGTTAACTCTTAAGTTATGGACACAAGTCACAGAAGCTTGAAATTGAGATTAAGTGAGAAAGCTTGAGTAAAATTGACTTCTTACACACTTACGGCAACTTTGGTTAAACAAGCCTGAAACCAGACAAAGCACATCTTAAAGTAATAATACACATCTAATAAATAATGACTTTAATACAAGATAAATAAATTTGAGTATTAAAAAATAATAAACAAAAAACAAAAACAGGACGTTGAACCCAAATGCTGCCATTTACAAGACCGCCTGAGGCACATTCACAGTAAAAACATGGAGACATAGATCTACCTCCCCATACACTCTTTTGGTTCCTTAAGGGTTCCTTAAGGGTTCTATGAATGATTATCGGCTCTTCTCGAAGCTTTTTCCAAAGGTTTTTCTCAGAGGATCAAACCAAAAAGCCTTTAGGGTGCAAGATGGATCTTCTTCCACTACGAGTAGCTTTTCCATCCCTAACAACGGTGCTTATTCATTCGATGAACCCACCAGTGTTGAATCAAACGTAACTTATCCTTGAAGGATTGTCTCTGAAGTGGTAAATTCAGGTGACCTTCCTGTGTACGTAAACGCTCACATTTTTTTTTTTTGTAAAACATTCCTGAAGACTCATTTATTGATAGTCCTCTTTTTGACCAATAGATAACCAATGATCATCACCACAGCCAGTCCGGCAAAGGGTCCAACAATCGCCCAAAAAGTGGTACAGTTTCTGCCTGTCAGAGAAAAGTCACATTAATGATTATCGTTTTCATGAAATACCAAACCAACTTTATTGATGAATTCTGGGTCAGAAGCTATATTTTGTTAATGATGGATGGTAAAGTTGCTCTAAAGGTAGCTTATACAAGCTATTAGATAGAAAGTTGTGGTCAGAAGTTTACAAACATTGACATGAATGTCATCATGGACATGAATATCATGGCAATACTGGGCTTCCTGTGATTTATTTGAACTGTTCTTTTTCTGGAGCAGACATTTTTAATAATAAAAAAGAATTTTGTGCACAACTTTTAATTTATTTTGGGTTTTCTGAAATCATCACAGGGTCGAAATTATATATACAGGGTCAAAAATACCCATATACCCAAATAGATTATTAATTCAGTGGTGCTGAAATTTCCAAAATGTTTTTAACTTGCCAAGGCCAAGACCTCTTAACTTCGTGTTAGTGATTATAATTGACGACAGCTGATACCTTCTCTGTGCACAACATAAAAACGATTTGTTTGACAGCACTCACTGGATTAACCAACGCACAGTGCAATGAGAAAGTTTGATTCACGCCTTTGTCACTTCCCATTTGGATTACTGCAACAGCATTCTCTTTGGATCCACCTCCAAAGCCCTAAATAAACTCCAATATGTCCAAAACTCTGCTGCTCGACTTCTCACTCAAACCCGCTCTCACAACCACATCACCCCTGTCCTCCAGAAACTTCACTGGCTCCCCATCCCTTACCACATCAGATATAAACTTCTCCTCACCTTCAAATCTCTCCATAACCTCGCCCCCTCCTACCTGACTGACCTGCTCCACCCGTACACCCCTTCCTGCAGCCTCCGATCATCAGATGCCAACCTTCTTTCCACCCCTTTCAGGTTCAAGCACAGGACCTGGTGGGATAGAGCCATCTCAGTTGTTGCCCCCACACTCTGGAATTCACTCCCCAAATCCCTCCGTGACTGCACTGACCTTACCACATTCAAATTATTGCTCAAGACTCACCTTTTTAAATCCGCCTTTAATGTTTGATTGTGTTTTGCCTTCTTCATTTTGTTATTGCTTTTTATTCTTCTTTGTATGTTTTTATTGATGTTTTTCTTTATTCTGTATGATTTTACTGTTATATAGACGTGCCCCTTGTAAAGTGTCTTTGAGCATTGTTAAAAGCGCTCTATAAATAAAATGCATTATCCATCCATTACCTGTAGCCACTTATCCTGTTCTACAGGGTCGCAGACAAGCTGGAGCCCATCCCAGCTGACTATGGGCAAGAGGCAGGGTACACCCTGGACAAGTTGCCAGGTCATCGCAGGGCTGACACAAAGAGACAAACAACCATTCACACTCACACCTACGGTCAATTTAGAGCCACCAATTAACCTAACCTGCATGTCTTTGGACTGTGAGGGAAACCAGAGCACCCGGAGGAAACCCACGCAGACACATGGAGAACATGCAAACTCCACACAGAAAGGCCCTTGCCGGCCACTGGGCTCGAACCCAGAACCTTCTTGCTGTGAGGCAACAGTGTTAACCACTACACCACCGTGCCGCCCCAAAATGTATTAATAATAATAATAATAATAATAATAAAGTCCAAGGAGCTCTGTGCAGATCTGAGAAAGAGGATTATAGATTTACACAGGAAAGAAGCTCCAAAATTGACACCTTCAAGCTCGACTAAAGTTTGCAGCTGACCACATGGACAAAGAAAAAGCCCTCTGGAGAAAAGCTTTATGGTCATTTGAGACAAAGATTGAGTTATTTGGTCACGATGACCAAAGATACAAAGGAACATTGTACCAACTGTATCAACCATTCAGCATGGTGGTGGTAGCAGCGCCATCCTCTGAGGCTGTTTTGCTGTCAGTGGAACTGGTGCATTGCACAAAGTGGATGGAATAATAAAGAAGCTGGACTATGCCAAAATTCTTCAGCATAACCTCAAACCATCAGAAACTTGGACAAAACTGGGTGTTCCAACAGAACAATGACCCCAAATACACATCAAAGCTGGTTGTGTAATCGATAAAGCAGGCCAACATTAAGCTTAAAACAAGCCCTGACCTCAACCCTATTGAAAATATGTGGACTGTGATTAAAAGTCAAGTCCATGCCAGGAAGCACACACATTTAATTGAACTCTACAAATTCTGCCAAGAAGAGCTGTCAAATATCCAACCAGAATTCTGCCAGAAGCTCACTGATGGCTACCAAAAGCATCTGGTGAAGGTAAAACTTGCTAAGGGACATTTTACCAAATATTAGGTATGCTGTATGTATAATTTAGACCCTGTGTTGATTTTAGAAAACCCAAAAATAAATTAAAACTTGTGCACCACATGCTTTTTTTTAATTATTAAAAATGTATGTTGTAAAATCATTCTGCCACAGAAAAACAACAGCTCAAAGAACTCACTGAAAGCCCAATATCACCATGACGTTCATGTCCGTATCTGTAACCTTCTGACTGCAACTGTACAAATTCTCTGTGTTCTGATATCTGTTAAAATACAAGCTATACAAAGCGAAATGGCTTAAAATAAACTTGGACATTGAAAGCAGAGCTTCACCACAAGCTAAACAAGGTATGAGTCAGACTACGTGGGTGATGGATCTTGGATAATTTATAACGCATAAACTGCAGCACCAGATGAAGCTGTTAAACCTGTAAAACCTTGACACATTATATGATTTACTCCTTATAACCCAGCACTGCTGAATACTTGATTCTGATGGGTCAATAGATGTTGATTAATTTCCTACAACAGCAGCTTGGACAGTAGTTCCATCTGCAAGGTTATGTTAATATGTTACTAGATTTTTCTAATAGGTTATTGTTTCTATAGTAACAACATACAGAGGGAGATGTACACTTTCTGGTTTGTTGGGAACATGAAAGCTGTATTTTTTTTGTCAAGAGAGAAAGAAAAAAGAGAGGCTGGTGAGAGAATTAGTATTTTTAGCTGTTAAACTATATAATTGTTTTGCAGACATTCTCCAGTAAACGTGATTATAAATGGATAAAAAATATGATGAGTATTCTTTACTTTTAAAAATCATAAACATTGAAGTTTGAGAGGAATAAAATAATTTGGAATGTAGAGTTCTGTGAAAATAATCACCTTTGGAATGGTTAACATTACCTAACACTGCTTATTATTAATTATTTTCCTATAACAGCATGCCCAGTCTTGTTTTATTCTTCACTTAAACACTCAGGACCTGTCAGCAGATCCAGTCTTGCATTCTCTTCATGACTACATACTGTACCTTTGTCTTATGTTTTACTGTAATGATGAATTAATTCATAGTAGGTATTTATGGGGTGCCGAATGTAAAAATGCGGTTACAGCTTTATAGCTGACATAACCACTCGCTCAATCTCTCCTATTGGGAGCGAACTGGCCATGTTTGTGTCGCTTCCCCTCGTCTCACCTACTGCTCCACAATTAGTGGTGTGGGCGGGGCCATGTAAGCTGAGGCTATGGCAAGGGTCTTGGACCAGAACACTGATGCAGATTATTTGCATATTTACTAAATATTTAGCTTTACACTTGGCAACCAATTTAGATTTAGATTTAACATTTTGATTTAACATTTAGATTTAAATTTAATGTTTAGATTTAACAATTATGTTTAGATTTAACATTTAGATTTAGATTTTACATTTAACATTTGAACTTAGATTCAACATTTAACATTTACAGTGGGGCAAAAAAGTATTTAGTCAGCCACCAATTGTGCAAGTTCTCCCACTTAAAAAGATGAGAGAGGCCTGTAATTTTCATCATAGGTACGGTACACTTCAACTATGAGAGACAGAATAGGGGAAAGAATCCAGGAAATCACATTGTAGGATTTTTAATGAATTAATTGGTAAATTCCTTGGTAAAATAAGTATTTGGTCACCTACAAACAAGCAAGATTTCTGGCTCTCACAGACCTGTAACAACTTCTTTAAGAGGCTCCTCTGTCCTCCACTCGCTACCTGTATTAATGGCACCTGTTTGAACTCATTATCAGTATAAAAGACACCTGTCCACAACCTCAAACAGTCACACTCCAAACTCCACTATGGCCAAGACCAAAGAGCTGTCAAAGGACACCAAAAACAAAATTGTAGACCTGCACCAGGCTGGGAAGACTGAATCTGCAATAGGTAAGCAGCTTGGTGTGAAGAAATCAACTGTGGGAGCAATTATTAGAAAATGGAAGACATACAAGACCACTAATAATCTCCCTCGATCTGGGGCTCCACGCAAGATCTCACCCCGTGGGGTCAAAATGATCACAAGAATGGTGAGCAAAAATCCCAGAACCACACGGGGGGACCTAGTGAATGACCTGCAGAGAGCTGGGACCAAAGTAACAAAGGCTACCATCAGTAACACACTACGCTGCCAGGGACTCAAATCCTGCAGTGCTAGACATGTCCCCCTGCTTAAGCCAGTACATGTCCAGGCCCGTCTGAAGTTTGCTAGAGAGCATTTGGATGATCCAGAAGAGGATTGGGAGAATGTCATGTGGTCAGATGAAACCAAAATAGAACTTTTTGGTAAAAACTCAACTTGTCGTGTTTGGAGGAGAAAGAATGCTGAGTTGCATCCAAAGAACACCATACCTACCGTGAAGCATGGGGGTGGAAACATCATGCTTTGGGGCTGTTTTTCTGCAAAGGGACCAGGACGACTGATCCGTGTAAAGGAAAGAATGAATGGGGTCATGTATCGTAAGATTTTGAGTGAAAACCTCCTTCCATCAGCAAGGGCATTGAAGATAAAACGTGGCTGGGTCTTTCAGCATGACTATGATCCCAAACACACTGCCCGGGCAACGAAGGAGTGGCTTCGTAAGAAGCATTTCAAGGTCCTGGAGTGGCCTAGCCAGTCTCCAGATCTCAACCCCATAGAAAATCTTTGGAGGTAGTTGAAAGTCCATGTTGCCCAGCGACAGCCCCAAAACATCACTGCTCTAGAGGAGATCTGCATGGAGGAATGGGCCAAAATACCAGCAACAGTGTGTGAAAACCTTGTGAAGACTTACAGAAAACGTTTGACCTCTGTCATTGCCAACAAAGGGTATATAACAAAGTATTGAGATGAACTTTTGTTATTGACCAAATACTTATTTTCCACCATAATTTGCAAATAAATTCTTTAAATATCAGACAATGTGATTTTCTGGATCTTTTTTCTCATTCTGTCTCTCATAGTTGAAGTGTACCTATGATGAAAATTACAGGCCTCTCTCATCTTTTTAAGTGGGAGAACTTGCACAATTGGTGACTGACTAAATACTTTTTTGCCCCACTGTAGATTTAGATTTAACATTTACATTTAGATTTAATATTTAGATTTAGATGTAAAATTTGAATTTAGATTTAAAGGAACAGTCCACCGTACTTCCATAATGAAATATGCTCTTATCTGAATTGAGACGAGCTGCTCCGTACCTCTCCGAGCTTTGCACGACCTCCCAGTCAGTCAGACGCAGACGCGCTGTCACTCCTGTTAGCAATGTAGCTAGGCTCAGTATGGGCAATGGTATTTTTTGGGGCTGTAGTTAGATGCGACCAAACTCTTCCGCGTTTTTCCTGTTTACATAGGTTTATATGACCAGTGATATGAAACAAGTTCAGTTACACAAATTGAAATGTAGCGATTTTCTATGCTATGGAAAGTCCGTACTATAATGACAGGCGTACTAACACCTTCTGCGCGCTTCGGCAGCGCATTGATATCTGAGCTCCGTATCAATGCGCTGCCGAAGCGCGCAGAAGGTGTTAGTACGCCTGTCATTATAGTACGGACTTTCCATAGCATAGAAAATCGCTACATTTCAATTTGTGTAACTGAACTTGTTTCATATCACTGGTCATATAAACCTATGTAAACAGGAAAAACGCGGAAGAGTTTGGTCGCATCTAACTACAGCCCCCAAAAATACCATTGGCCATACTGAGCCTAGGTACATTGCTAACAGGAGTGACAGCGCGTCTGACTACGTCTGACTGACTGGGAGGTCGCGCAAAGCTCGGAGAGGTACGGATCAGCTCGTCTCAATTCAGATAAGAGCATATTTCATTATGGAAGTATGGTGGACTGTTCCTTTAACATTTAGATTTAATTTTTAGATTTAGATTTAAAATTTGAATTCATATTTCAAGTTTAGGGGCAGCACGGTGGTGTAGTGGTTAGTGCTGTCGCCTCACAGCAAGAAGGTCCAGGTTCGAGCCCCGTGGCCAGTGAGGGCCTTTCTGTGTGGAGTTTGCATGTTCTCCCTGTGTCCGCGTGGGTTTCCTCCGGGTGCTCCAGTTTCCCCCACAGTCCAAAGACATGCAGGTTTGGCTAACTGGTGACTCTAAATTGACCGTAGGTGTGAATGTGAGTGTGAATGGTTGTCTATGTGTCAGCCCTATGATGACCTGGCGACTTGTCCAGGGTGTACCCCGCCTTTCGCCCGTAGTCAGCTGGGATAGGCTCCAGCTTGCCTGCGACCCTGTAGAATAGGATAAAGCGGCTAGAGATAATGAGATGAGATTTAGATTTAACATTTGCATTTAGATTTTAGATTTAGATTTAAAATTTGAATTTAGATTTAACATTTCGATTTAACATTTGAATTTAGATTTAATACTTAGATTTAGAGGGCGGCATGGTGGTGTAGTGGTTAGCGCTGTCGCCTCACAGCAAGAAGGTCCAGGTTCGAGCCCCGTGGCCGGCGAGGGCCTTTCTGTGCGGAGTTTGCATGTTCTCCCTGTGTCCGCGTGGGTTTCCTCCGGGTGCTCCGGTTTCCCCCAAAGACATGCAGGTTAGGTTAACTGGTGACTCTAAATTGACCGTAGGTGTGAATGTGAGTGTGAATGGTTGTCTGTGTCTATGTGTCAGCCCTGTGATGACCTGGCGACTTGTCCAGGGTGTACCCCGCCTTTCGCCCGTAGTCAGCTGGGATAGGCTCCAGCTTGCCTGCGACCCTGTAGAACAGGATAAAGCGGCTAGAGATAATGAGATGAGATGAGACTTAGATTTTAGATTTAACATTTGAATTTAGGGGTCATGCCTGGAGGATGCTCTGGACTCTTGCAGTGGTGCTTTTGTGGCTGGGGACTGCAATTGACTTGCTGACTTTAGGACTGCAGTTGACTTGCTGACTTTGGGACTACGGTTGTCATGAATGGTTTTGCGCTAGGGTTTCCGTCGGTGGGGGGTTTATAGCATCAACGAAGCTGAATTTGTTAGGACTGTTAATGTTATAGTCATGTTGTCTGTTGTTGCCCGGATGGGGATGAGTTCCCTTTTGAGTCTGGTTCCTCTCGTGGTTTCTTCCTCATGTCATCTGAGGGAGTTTTTCCTTGCCACCGTCGCCACAGGCTTGCCCGTTGGGGATAGACTAGGGACAAAATTAGCTCATATTTTAAGTCATTCAAATTCTGTAAAGCTGCTTTGCAACAATGTTTATTGTTAAAAGCACTATACAAATAAACTTGACTTGACTTGACTTAACATTTAGATTTAGATTTAACATTTAGATTTAGACTTAATATTTAGATGTAGATTTAAAATTTAGATTTAATATTTAGATTTAAAATTTAGATTTAACATTTTAATTTAGATTTAATATTTAGATTTAATATTTGAATTTAGATTTAACATTGAGTTAACATTTGAATTTAGATTTAATATTTATATTTATATTTATATTTAAAATTTGAATTTAGATTTAACATTCAGATTTAGATTTAATATTTAGATTTTGAGTCAACATTTAGATTTAGATTTATTCTTTATGTATACACATTTTTAACAATGATAATTTGTTTTACATGAATTTCTCTCTTAAAAGAAAAATGAGCGAAATGTGAGGAAAGTGAGCTAAATATCCAAAATATGTCAGCTATAAAATTGTAACTGAATTTTTACATCCAGTGCCCCATAGTCATTGAATTGTATGCTTTGAGATCAACAACTGAGTAATAACTTGTGGATTAATATTTTTCTTGACTTTTGACCTTTATTGTTTCTCTCTACACTTTTTATGGAAAAGATTTTTTTTTTTTAGAAAAACTGTAGTAAAAGAGAAACCTGAATCAGCACAGTATGACATTTTCCACCCACCTCTCGGTTTAGCTTGAACAATGAACAGTTTGCTGACGCTTCCAATTCCATTTGATGCCGTGCAAGTGTAGTTCCCTGAGCCCAGAGATGATAAGTAGAGGACTGGATGGCCAATATTAAACTCCTTCCCCAGATTTGTTGAGTGCCATGTATACCTCGGAGGAGGATTTGCCGTCACTGTGCAGTTCAGTGCGGTGTATTCACTTGTCTCATTGAAGCTCTCTACTACACTGGTGACCTGTGGACTGTCTGAGGAAAGCAGAGATGTACTTCACAATTCCAGAAACAAAACATTTTATATTCCAGAGGAATTAAAAAAAAATGAATTGAAGCTGCTGTAAATTATTGTGTGACAATTGCTGAGTTGTTAAAAGCTTAAGCAAAGACGTACAATGTACAGTAAGGCCAAGAACCTGTGATGCCACTTTGGAAGAAGCTTGAGTTCCAGCTCTCGTCCTGCTCAGTTCCAGCTCCGCCTCACACCTGTAGCGAACTCCATCATCAGCTCTGCTCAGGGACATGTGGAATCTTGTTGACTGATTCACTGGAGTCTTGGTGGAGTCAGAAAATGAGGTTTTTGCCACCAGATGTTGTCCTTTGTACCAGTTCACAGTGAGGAGGTGAACAGGAGCGACATTGTGAACGTGACACTGGAGTTCATACTGTTTGCCTTCAATCATCGGCCCTGTGTGACCCACAGTGCTGATGGACACCCAATCTGGAAGATCTGTCGAGCGAGAAAAACCTTCATGTTAAAAAGTCTCCTGTCAGAACAATGAAGAAAATATAATTTATTTATTAGAATGTGCTGTATTGAACCCTGATGCCTGTATGGATGTCATAAAACTGTGCACAAGTTCCTATTAAAACTAAAGTTATAAATTTCATGGGCAGCCCACATCAAGTGCAGAAAATTCCTACCTTTCAAAGTACAATCTGGACCAGTCTAATGAAAGTTCTAACCTGGCCAGAAGATGAATTTAGAGTCCATGATCTAAATGAAAAGCATCTTGTGGACTGTAATTGAATGGAAAGACTTTAAAAAGAGCTATTCTTTCTCTCTTATATGACTGGAAGACAAAATAGAAAAACGAGACGGTCAGTGACGGTGTAGCTCACTCCGGCCATGTCTAGTCCAGAAGGAATGATCTAAAGTGGGCCACCTTGTGCAATAAATGTTGCAAGCTATATACACTATATACAAGCTATATATAGAAGCTATATACACCCTAGGAATACCAACCTATTTGCCAGAAAGAATCCAAAACGGCGAGGAACTGACCGAGAAGAAGCGATTTTGAAGTTGTTGAAGTGCTCATTAAGGCTTAATTAGTCCATAACTTCATTAATAATTGTCATTGAGCAAATCTGGGTAGAAGTTATATGCACCCTAGGTACCCCTACCTTCATGAGAGAAAGAATAAAAATCAGTGAAGAATTGAGAGAGAAGAAGCAATTTGTGTGGAAACTGCTCATTAGGGATTGATTAATTATTCCATATCTTCATTATTAATTGCAATTATGCAAATTTGGGTAGAAGCTATATGCATCCCAGGCAGACCTACTTTCCTGCCAAAAAGAATAAAAATCAGTGAAGAATTGAGATAGAAGAAGTAATTTTCGTGAAATGTGAAGGACGCCGGTGTTAGGACTTGGGACTGTCTTGGCCTCTAGAGGCCACTGTTATTTCTTTGTCTTGTTATGTTTGTTTTGGCCTCTAGAGGCTGCTATTATTTCTGTGTTTTGTGTTTGTTTTGACAGCCCTTGTTTTCATGTGCCTTTTGCCCCACCTGTTCTTTATTTTCTTCCCCGCCTAGTTTCTTAATTACCCTGTGTATATATACTTCCTCAGTTTGGTCCCTAGTCACGGAGTCTTTGTGCTGTTCAT